>NC_053489.1:518183688-518371188 GCF_905171775.1 Rana temporaria | reverse complement strand
TTTGCATATTCAACGCGTAAATCAATGGAAGCGCCCCTAGCAGCTAGCGTAAATATGCACCCAAGATACGACGGCGTAGGAGATTTACGTTGGTCGTAGGAAGCCAAAATTTAGGCGTATCTTGTACTGTGAATACGGCGCATAGATACGACGGCGCATCCGTGGACTTACGCAGCGTTTATAAAGATACGTCAGCGTTAGTCTTTATGAAACCGGGCCATAGTGTATGTTTTCACAATGCAAGTCTATGTAGTGTCTTAAAGTAATGACAGGTTTACTTTATCAGGTTCTTGTGTAGTTTATCAGCTGCAAGAGAGTAATGTAAAAGTCATGAATTTATTCTGCTTTTAAAATAATATTACCACTATATGGAGATACAGTAGAAAAATCCAAAATGAATAGTGTGTTGCTCTGCTATTTTATTGCATGTGTTTTAGTGTACGTGCAAGTCTGATGGTAAAAGCCATTCAGCTTTCTAATCCCACTTTATACATGCGGTTTCCACCCTTCAGTATCTTTTACTTTATACTAGACCTCAGCAGGGGGCAATCATTTTAGATTGGTTATATTTACATGAGAGTACAATAGAAGAATATTATATTACATAAATTAGACCAAATAACACGTAGGAAGCTTTGCAATCAAGCTCATAATCTCTGGCACTCATTTGCAATTAACACGCCTTCAACAAAACAGAGTCATAAAATATTATTAAACTATAATAAATTCTTCCATTGTTAGAAAGTATGCTAAGAGCTATTAAGAATATATGTTAAAAGCCAGGTTTATAGTGAACTTGTGGTCAGGCTACAGATATACGCTAAGCGGAGTTCCACCCAAAAGTGGAACCTCCACTTATCTGCTTCCTGCCCCCCTCCAGTGCCACAGCTGGCACATTTCAGGGGGAGGGGGATGGGGGAATGGGTACCTGTTTTTGACAGGTACCTTTTCCTATTACCCTATTTCCTGGAAACGGCGTTGCGACACCGTCTCCCTCAATTTTAGCCCCTTCCTCCACCACCGGGCCAGTTAGAAAGCACAGTGCACTTCGCGCATGTGCTGTACGGAACTGGCTGTGAAGCCGAAATGCTTCACTGGCGGTTTCACTTACCATGAATGGCAGCAACAGCACCCGAGAGCCGTCCCTCAGAAGTTCCCCCCCATCCTCCTTTCTCCACCGCTGGGCCTGTTAGAAAGTGCAGGGCACTTTGCACATGAGCATGCACAGTATGTAACTTTGTAAAGCCGAAAGGCTTCATTGCCGGTTTCCCTTGGTGGAGATGGCGGTGGCACCACCCGACAGCCGATCCAAAAAACGGCTGGGGTACCGACTTTGCAGGCTTCCGAGTCCCTGGACAGGTAAGTGTCCATATATTTAAAGTCAGCAGCTGCAGTATTTGTAGCTGCTGACTTTTTAAAAAAAATCCCCAGGCGGAACACCACTTTAACAAGAAGTAAAATAAGTACAGATGTTGTAATAGCCCAGCAGGATACGTTTTAGAGTCCATGTTCGAATCCATGGCCAAAACGATTTTTTTTTTCAACCAGAGTGCATTTAATGTTCTTTGAACCATGGCCATAAGGCCTAGGAGGACCCACTGAAGGACTTTTGGATACGTCAACCCCTTCACTATAAAGTAGGGTCTCAGGACAGTCATTGTGAATTCCTTTGGTCCATCACCCCTTCACTGTCCTCTTTTTTTGTTGGTCTTACTTTTGATTGCTTTTATTCTGCTTAATTTTCAAGTAATATTTCAGTTTTGTCTTGAACTGCATTAAAGCGGGAGTTCACCCGAAAAAACATTTTTAACAGTAGATTGGGCCTAATTACGGGAAGCAGAATCGGGTGTTTTGATTAAAATCAATGCAGTACTTACCTTTTTTGAGATACAGTAGATGTTCTCCCGCCGCTTCTGGGTATGGTCTTCGGGACTGGGCCTATTTGATTGACAGCCTTCCGACGGTCGCATACAGCACGTCACGAGTTGCCGAACGTCGGTGCGGCGCTATACGGCGCCTGTGCACTGACGTTCGGCTACTTTCGGAAACTGGTGACGCGATGTATGCGACGGTCGGAAGGCTGTCAATTAAATAGGAACGCCCAGTCTCGCAGCCCATACCCGGAAGCGGCGGGAGAACATCTATCTCAAAAAAGGTAAGTACTGCATTGATTTTAATCAAAACACCCGATTCTGCTTCCCGTAATTAGACCCAATCTACTGTTAAAAATAGATTTTAGGGGTGAACCTCCACTTTAAGTTCTAATTGTTTTGTAGTATACTGACATCTGGTGGTGGTTTTGGGCCACTAAAACTTGTTTACTAATGTGATTTTGGTATCTTTCTCTGTCTCTCCCTCCCATTTCTTCCATGTTTCCTCAGTCATTGTTAATTATTCACAGAAACAGGGTTTGGATAGGGATGATCTTCGTGTTTGAGTCAAACCCATGTTCGAGTGGCGCGTCACGGCCCATAATTTACTGCGGCATCGCAGTGCATTACTGGCTGATGATTGACCAAGCATACACTATGACCCGCATGCTTGGCCAATTACAGCGCGCAAAAAAAGAGAGCCATAATTGGCCAAAGCCAGGGTGGCTTTGGCCAATTATGGCTCAGGGGGTTTAGTACACGCCCCACACTATAAAAGGCCGCCTGCAGGTCGGCCTTGTGTAGTGTGTTGCGGCGGTGGTTAGAGACAGAGAGAAAGAGAGAGAGAGTGTCATTTTTCCTAGGTAGATAGAGCAGGCAGGCTAGTCAGTTAAAGTTTCAGTGTGTAGAGGATATATTTGCATCCCAGGTGTTGTACATATATTTATACACTGTATAGTTTAGCTAGATCAGCTCTTCCTAATTTACTGGCAGGCAGGTGATTGTGCTAGCTGCAGTATTCTCACGTGGTGTATTGCCTGTGTCCTCTGCAGTGTGCACCATAAAGCTACGTTGTGTGTGTACTGCCTTTGACCTCTGTAGTTTGCACCTAAAGCTACTTGGTGTGTACTGCCCGTGTCCTCTGCAGTTTGCACCTAAAGCTACGTAGTGTGTACTGCCTGTGTCCTCTGCAGTGTGCACCATAAAGCTACATGGTGTGTGTACTGCCTTTGTCCTCTGCAGTTTGCACCTAAAGCTACGTGGTGTGTACTGCCCGTGTCCTCTGCAGTTTGCACCTAAAGCTATGTTGTGTGTGTACTGCCTTTGTCCTCTGCAGTTTTCACCTAAAGCTACTTGGTGTGTACTGGCCGTGTCCTCTGCAGTTTGCACCTAAAGCTACATAGTGTGTACTGCCTGTGTCCTCTGCAGTGTGCACCATAAAGCTATGTGGTGTGTGTACTGCCTTTGTCCTCTGCAGTTTGCACCTAAAGCTACGTGGTGTGTACTGCCCATGTCCTCTGCAGTTTGCACCTAAAGCTATGTTGTGTGTGTACTGCCTTTGTCCTCTGCAGTTTGCACCTAAAGCCACATGGTGTGTACTGCCCATGTCCTCTGCAGTTTGCACCTAAAGCTACGTAGTGTGTACTGCCTGTGTCCTCTGCAGTGTGCACCATAAAGCTACGTGGTGTGTGTACTGCCTTTGTCCTCTGTAGTTTGCACCTAAAGCTACTTGGTGTGTACTGCCCATGTCCTCTGCAGTTTGCACCTAAAGCTACGTAGTGTGTGTACTGCCTTTGTCCTCTGCAGTTTGCACCTAAAGCTACTTGGTGTGTACTGACCATGTCCTCTGCAGTTTGCACCTAAAGCTACTTGGTGTGTACTGCCCGTGTCCTCTGCAGTTTGCACCTAAAGCTACGAGGTGTGTGTACTGCCTTTGTCCTCTGCAGGCCATTAGTATGTCTGGAAGGACAACAAGGAGAGGCAGAGTCACGAGGGAAAGCAGGCTCTGCGTCTAGAGGCAACAGTGCTGGTCGTGGACACGGTGCAACCTCATCAGCAAATGGCCGTTGGACACGCTCGTCCTTGTTTTCAGCAGCTGGCCGTGTTGAGCCGCAACATGCCGAAGACTTGGTAGAGTGGATGACCAAGCCGTCCTCATCCTCCTCATCCTCACTCACCCAGGCTCAGGGTACTTTGTCTGGCAAAGCAGCTGCCAAGGCGTCCTCTTCCCTCTGCTCAATGGCATCAGTCAATCCTTCCCTAGCCCCACCATGTCCTGTGTCTCAGCGTTATTCCAAAAGTTCTTTGGTGTGGGCCTATTTTGAGACGAGTGCATCAGATCGCACCGCTAGCTATTTGCAACATATGTCTTAAGCGTATCTCGCGTGGCCAAAACATCACCCGCTTGGGTACCACATGCTTGACCAGACATATGTCGACCTGCCATGCAGTTCGTTGGCAAGCGTACCTCAAAGACCCACACCAAAGAACAAAGCGGACCTCCCCTTGCCCATCATCAGCTATACCCTCAGTCCTCTCGAAAGCCTGCGCTGATAGGACTGAAGGTGTAGAATTACAGTTGTATTCAAAATTATTCAACCCCCACTGAAATTGATTGTTTTGCCCAGTTTGACCTTGATTTTGATCATTCAGTCATCCTGCTTACAATTAAATCAAAGAGGCACGTGTAGGTCAGACAAATATAACATAACATTTATAATGAAATAACCACAAATGTCTTTTCTGTGCTCACATCATTATCAGTTTTATTCAACCCCTAAGTGACATTCAATCTTAGTACTTAGTACATCCTTTTACAGTTATAACAGCTTTTAAACTTGAAGCATAGCTTGACACAAGTGTCTTGCAGCGATCTACGGGTATCTTCGCCCATTCGTCATGGGCAAAAGCCTCCAGTTCAGTCACATTCTTAGGCTTGCGCACTGCAACTGCTTTCTTTAAGTCCCACCAGAGGTTCTCAATCGGATTTAAGTCTGGTGACTGCGATGGCCACTCCAAAATGTTCCAGCCTTTAATCTGCAACCATGCTCTAGTGGACTTGAAGGTATGCTTGGGATCATTGTCCTGTTGAAAGGTGCAACGTCTTCCAAGCCTCAGGTTTGTGACGGACTGCATCACATTGTCATCCAATATCTCCTGGTACTGAAGAGAATTCATGGTACTTTGCACACGCTGAAGCTTCCCTGTACCTGCAGAAGCAAAACAGCCCCAAAGCATGATTGACACCCCGCCATGCTTCACAGTAGGCAAGGTGTTCTTTTCATCATAGGCCTTGTTCTTCCTCCTCCAAACATAGCGTTGATCCATGGGCCCAAACAGTTCTAATTTTGTTTCATCAGTCCACAGAACACAATCCCAAAACTTCTGTGGTTTGTCCACATGACTTTTGGCATACTGCAGTCGACTCTTCTTATTCTTTGGAGACAGCAAGGGGGTGCGCCTGGGAGTTCTGGCATGGAGGCCTTCATTACGCAGTGTGCGCCGTATTGTCTGAGCAGAAACTTCAGTACCCACATCTGACAAATCTTTTCTCAGTTCCTCAGCAGTCACACGGGGACTTTTCTCCACTCTACGCTTCAGGTAGCGCACAGCAGTCGAAGTCAGCATCTTCTTTCTGCCACGACCAGGTAGCGTTTCAACAGTGCCCTTTGCCTTGAATTTGCGAATGATGCTTCCTATGGTGTCTCTTGGTATGTTTAACATCTTTGCAATCTTCTTATAGCCATTGCCCTTCCTGTGAAGAGTAATCACCTCTTCTCTTGTCTTCCCGGACCATTCTCTTGACTTCTCCATGTTTGTAACTACACCAGTAAATGTCTAGAAGGAGCTGAGTATCACAGTCATTTTAAAGCTGCCTAATTGGTGCTTATTAGGCTTTATTGCTGCTCCCTGACATCCACAGGTGTTTTCAATACCTGATTGAAAACACTTCAATGAACCTCTGTTCTTCAGAGTGGTAGTCTTTAAGGGGTTGAATAATTGTGTAAATGAAGAATTCACTAAATAAACATTTACTACTCTATTACAAAACCAATTGATGTCATTTTAGTTGCATATGGTTCTTTAAGAAGTCCTTGTAGGATTTCATTCTGAATACAATTACAAATGTACACTAAATTCCCTAAAACCCTTTACAGCATTGGGGGGTTGAATAATTTTGAACACAACTGTAGGTGTGTCACAGCCTAGTAAATACGGGCAATCTACTATCGGTACACCGATGGCAGATTGTACCAGCCAAATTTCCCTGCCCCAGCTGCTGCAGCTCCGAAAGAAGTTCTCTCCCAGCCATCCACATGCCCAGCAGTTGAATGCTAGCTTAGCTAAATTGCTAGCACTTCAACTGCTGCCTTTTCAGTTGGTAGATTCTGCCCCCTCGCTGGACAGGGCGGTCAGTGGTAAGGTGCATATTACCGCTGACTCATGGTCCAGCAGGCATGGACAGGGACGTTACCTATCTTTGACTGTGCATTGGGTGACTCTGCTGGCAGCTGGGAAGGACGCAGGACAAGGTACAGTAGTGTTGGAGGTTGTTCCGCCACCACGCCTCCAAAATGCTACTACTGGTTGTGACACACCTCTCTCCTCCACCCCTCCTCTTCTTCTTCCTCTGTGGCCTCTTCCTGTGCTGATGTGTCCTCGGAACCAGCGGTGCTCCATAGGCGTTCAAGGGGCTACCCAGGTATGCAGGCAAAGAGATGCCATGTGGTGCTTGAGCTGGTGTGCTTGGGGGACAGGAGCCACACTGGTCCAGAGGTTCTGTCAGCTCTGCAGGGGCAGGCTCAGAGGTGGTTGACGCCACGCCAGCTTAAGCCAGGAATGGTGGTTTGCGACAATGGCACCAACCTCCTCTCTGCCCTGCGACAGGGAAAACTGACCCATGTGCCCTGTTTTGCTCATGTCCTAATTTGGTGGTGCAGCGGTTCTTGGGCAGGTACCCGGGCTTACAGGATGTCCTGAAGCAGGCCAGGAAAGTCTGTGTGCATTTCCAATGGTCATATAATGCCAGTGCTCGGCTGGCAGACCTCCAAAGGGAATACAACCTGCCCAAGAACCGCCTAATCTGTGACATGCCCACCAGGTGGAACTCTACGTTGGCCATTCTGCAGCGGCTGCAGACGCAGCAGAGGGCCATCAATGAGTACCTGTGCCAATATGGAAGCAGAACGGGGTCAGGGGAGCTTGGTTTTTTTCCCCACGCCAGTGGGCCATGATCAGGGATGCATGCACTGTTCTGTCACCATTTAAGGAGGCCTCCAGGATGGTGAGCAGTGACAGTGCATGCATCAGTGAGACTGTCCCTCTTATTCACATGTTGGAGCACACGCTGCGTGGAATAATGGACAGGGCCCTTGAGGCAGAACAGAGGGAGGAAGAGGAGGACTTTCTTACCTCTCAAGGCCCCCTTTATCCAGACAGTGTTCCTGCTTGCCCGCCTATCACACAGGAAGAGGACGAGGAGGAGGAGGAGGATTGTGTCAGCATGGAGGTGGAGCCTAGCACTTAGCATCAGCAGCAGTCTTTAAGGGATCAATTACAGTCCCAAGGAATCCATGGACTTGTACATGGCTGGGATGAGGTGGCTGCGGATCATGTCGTCCTCAGTGACCCAGAGGACTCCGCACCGAATGCCTCAGCAAACCTACATTGTATGGCCTCCCTGATCCTTCAAAGCCTGCGGAAGGATCTTCATATTCATGCTATCAAGGAGAGGGATCATTACTGGCTGGCAACTCTCCTTGATCCACGTTACAAGAATAAGGTTGCGGACCTTATCTTGCCGGCGCAGAGGAAGTAGAAGATGAAACATCTTCGGGAGGCCTTGCAGAAAGGTCTGTGCAACGCGTTCCCAGAGACTGGGGGGTTACAAAATCCAGGTCCTGGACAACGTGTTGCTGAGGCTTCGGTCAGTCACAGAAGGAGCGGTGGAGAAGGTGGCCGTCTGACCGATGCGTTCAGACAATTTTTTAGTCCGCAGCCCCAAGGTATGACCGGTACCAGCAACCATCGCCAGCGCCTGTTATACATGGTGCGGGAATACCTAGGGGCAAGATCAGACTTGGACACCTTTCCCACCGAAAATCCTCTGGCTTACTGGGTCTTGAGGATGGATCACTGGCCAGAGCTTGCACAGTACGCAATTGAGCTACTGGCTTGTCCTGCATCCAGCGTTCTTTTAGAACGCACATTCAGTGCTGCTGGAGGCTTTGTAACCGATCACAGGGTGCACCTCTCCACCGACTCGGTCGATTGACTGACCTTCATAAAAAAGAATCAGGCTTGGATCACCACCTGCTACGAAGCACCTGATGCTGATGTAACTGAATAATTTTTTTTAAATGTCCGATCCCTTCAAGACTGCCTATGCTGATGCTGAGTGACTATACTGTTATGCTGAGTGACTATCCTTTTCCTCCTCAATGATCATGCTGATAGCTTGTAAGAACATTTTTGGTTCTGGGCACCGCCACCAGTGGCTAAGGCCCAATTTTTCTGCCCCTGTTTAACAGGGGCGTGTAATTACAATTTTTGATGCAATACTTTGCAGCGGGCTCATTCCTGCGCTCCAACTAGAGTATCTGTGAGGGGTTGCAGTGTTGTGGCACCAGCACCAGTGCCTAAGGCCCAATGTTTCTGCCCCTGTTCAACAGGGGCATGTAATTACAATTTTTGATGCAATACTTTGCAGCCTGCTCATTCCTGCGCTCCATCTAGAGTATCTGTGAGGGGTTGCAGTGTTGTGGCACCAGCACCAGTGCCTAAGGCCCAATTTTTCTGCCCCTGTTTAACAGGGGCGTGTAATTACAATGTTTGATGCAATACTTTGCAGCGGGCTCATTCCTGCGCTCCAACTAGAGTATCTGTGAGGGGTTGTAGTGTTGTGGCACCAGTGCCTAAGGCCCAATTTTTCTGCCCCTGTTTAACAGGGGCATGTAATTGCAGTTTTTGATGCAATACTTTGCAGCGGGCTCATTCCTGCGCTTCAACTAGAGTATCTGTGAGGGATTGCAGTGTTGTGGCACCAGCACCAGTGCCTAAGGCCCAATTTTTCTGCCCCTGTTTAACAGGGGCGTGTAATTACAATGTTTGATGCAATACTTTGCAGCGGGCTCATTCCTGCGCTCCAACTAGAGTATCTGTGAGGGGTTGTAGTGTTGTGGCACCAGCACCAGTGCCTAAGGCCCAATTTTTCTGCCCCTGTTTAACAGGGGCGTGTAATTGCAATTTTTGATGCAATACTTTGCAGCGGGCTCATTCCTGCGCTTCAACTAGAGTATCTGTGAGGGGTTGCAGTGTTGTGGCACCAGCACCAGTGCCTAAGGCCCAATTTTTCTGCCCCTGTTTTACAGGGGCGTGTAATTACAATTTTTGATGCAATACTGTGCAGGGGGGCATTCCTGCACTACATCTGTGAGCACCACCACCACCAACAAAGGCCCAATTTTTCAGCCCCTGTTTAACAGGGGTATGTAATTACAATTCTTGATCTAATATTTCACAGCAGGGCCCATTCCTGTGCCCACCAAGAGTAACTGTGAGGGCTTACAGAGTTGTGGCACCAGCGCCAGCACCAAAGGCCCAATTTTTCTACCACTGTTCAACAATGGCATGTAATTACAATTTTTGATATAATAGTTCACACAGCAGGGCGTTCCAGCGCCCACCAAGACTAACTGTGAGGGCTTACAGTGTTGTGGCAACACCAACACCTAGGGCCCAAATTTCTGCAGAGTATATACGGCAGGCCCCTACTTTCAAACATCCAACTTACAAACGACTCCTACTTGCAAACGGAAGGAGACAACAGGAAGTGAGATGAAATCTACCCCTAGGAAGGGAAATTCTCTTCTGTAAGAGGTGTCTCCTGTCCACTGATGCTTTATCACCAATCCTTGTTTCACTAAAAAAAACAAATTTTCAAAACATCATTTGTCATTGGGACAGAAAGTGAATTGCAATCTTCTGAACAGATGCACACAGACAGCAAAACAAATGTTTACAGGGGTGATAACCCTTCTCTATGTTTTCAGAAAAGCTTAAAAATAGATTTTATGGCTGCAGCTACACTTTAAAAAAGTACCAGTTCAAAATTACAAACAGATTCTACTTAACAACAAACCTACACTCCTTGTCTTGTTTGCACCGCCTGTATAATGCTGTTCAAAGTATATAGGGCCAAAGGGGCCTGTAGTGACCTGGGGGGAGTGGGGGGAAACCCATGCTATTTTTCTCAATGATTTTCATCCATATTGCAGGGACCAAACATTACATTAAAGCCGCAAGTAGTTTTAAATTACTTTTTTCTTATAGTAATCTCATTTTGTGCAGGGACAGTTCTAAACACGTGCCACCTCACCCAGCAGGTACGATATTTAAAGGAATTTTTCATTTTTTTTTCACATTAAGCATCATTAAATTCACTGCTCCAGAAAAAACGATAGTTTTTTTAAAAAAAATTTCCATTGATACATGTTCCCTGGGGCAAGACCCGGGTTCTCAAACCTGTTTTCCGACAATAACTTGCATATTTGGCTTTAAAATGAGCACTTTTGAATTTGAATGTTCGAGTCCCATTGACGTCAATGGGGTTCTAAATGTTCGCATGAACGTTCGGTCCGTTCGAAGGTTCTAGTGCGAACCGAACGGGGGGGTGTTCGGCTCATCCCTAGTTTAGGAAAAGTATTGCCTTCTTATATTTTTAAAGACTGGAAAGCATTCTATGTACTGAAATTAGCTGAAGTAAAATTGAAGAAAAAACGTTTGTGTCTTATTAAAGCGTTGCGCTGGCTGTGGATGATGCCACATCCGCAGATGACTATGCTGCCTGGACAGACTGGGTCTAAGGAGTTACTGTATATCAATGCATAAAACTGCATTTGAAACAGAACAGAGTTTTTAATTTAACTTAAGTTTGTTGCAATTGGAGGGCAAGAGTAATTTTTAGACCCCATTCACAACTCCACATCGTATGGCCACAGACGCAAAAAGATGCAAAAGACAGCATTGTGGGTCTGGGTGGAGTGTTGGAATACAAACTCTCTCCTGCGCTCGAGAGCCCATTTACCAAGTGGCACAACCAGAGCCTTCTAATGAAGTAGGGGATGACAAAAGTCTTGCTGCCCTCCTCAGAACAATGGGTATTCTTGAGGTTGAAACATATAGAAAGAAAAGGAGGGCGCACCGACCTTGTGCATTACCAATGGCAAGGTTTATTCATAAATATACAGATAAAATAACTACTCACAAACAAGCTTTAAAATATGGCTTAACAACCTTCCGGCAGTAGTGAACGATGTCTCTAGATGCCTGTGACCTAGAGCAGATGACCGGGGGAACCAGACAACACCAATTACGGCTTACACGTTGCGAGGGCGGACCCTCTTCCCCAGAGCCACAGCCTCCTTTTCTTTCTATATATTAGAGTGTTGGAATGGCAGATTTAGACGGACTTGACTAACACGTTGAAACTGAACTCCAGCTAACACTATATAAGCAGTTACAGCAAACTTTCTTTTTTTTTTCTTTTGGGATATAAGTTTTTCATATATTTACCACTTCAATACAGGGCACTTTCCCCCCTTCTTGCCCAGTCCAATTTACAGATTTCAGCGCTATCACATTTTAAATGACAATTGCGAAGTAATGTGACGCTGTACACAAACAAATTTGTTATCATTTTTTTCCAACAAATAGAGCTCTCTTTTGGTGGTATTTGATCACCTCTGGGGTTTATATATTTTTTTGATACAAATAAAAAAAGACAGATAATTTGGAAAAAAAAGGTTCTTTGTTTCTGTTACAAAACTTTGTAAATAAGTAATTTTTCTCCTTGACTGATGGGCACTAATGAGGCAGTACTGAATGGCACTGTTAAGGTGGCACTGATGATGAGGCACTTATATGCAGCACTGATAGGCACTGATAGGCGGCACTGATAAGCAGAACTGATTGGCACTGATACACAGCACTGATAGGCGGCACTGATGGGCACTGATAGGTGGCACTGATGGGCACTCAAAAGTGGGAATTATAAGTGGCACTGGAGGGCACTTATAGGCAGCATTAATGACAACTGATGGGCGGCACTGATAGATGGCACTAATAGGCAGCACTGATGGGCACAGAGTGCGATCCCTAATGGGCTCTAGTAGGCTTACCTGGTGGTCATGGGTGGGCATCCCTGGTGGGCATCCTAGATGGGTCTGCACTGATAATCAATGTGCTGATAATCAGCGCAGACCCCGCCTCCCTGTCAGGAGAGCAGCCTGTCAGTGCGAATAGAGGAAAAGCTGATACACAGCTTTTCCTGTTTACACTGTGATGAGCTGTGATTGCACACAGCTGATCGTGTGGTAAAGAGCATATGTCATAGACTCTTTACAAGATCGGAGACCTAGACTGACACACTGACACAACTGATTGCCACGCTGTGTGCCCCTGTGGGCGCACAATCACGGCTTATCCTACTGGACGTAATATGGCGCCCAGTCAGGATGACAGAACCACTTTCCGGCCATCATTTTGCTATATGGCGGGCGGGAAGTGGTTGGTAAAAGATTGCCATTGTAAGCATCCCTCTCAGCCCTCTAACTGCTACTCTGTCTGGACAACTTGGTCTGTTGAAGTCAATTGAAAAAAAAAAAAACAGACGGCTGGATCACCAGTTGAAAATAAAGGAAAAAATCCTAAATAAATAAAAAAACACTACATCTTAGAATTTGCAATTTAATAAATGATTGTTTTTAGGTGTAATACCACTTTAAGTTCAGGACACAGTATTTCCTTTTTGATAACCATATGTTTTTGGAGCTGCTTTTTGTTCATTTGAAATAAAGAAAAGCATGAAAACAGTGTGCAGCTAAACTACCTCACATTATATCACTTATATTAATCCTATCCCCATATTAAAAATAACCAGCATATACCAATTAAAACAAAACAAAAAACCCTAAGGTTGGCGCTGCGCTGAATTAATTGAGTGATTAAAAGGTGTAACAATAAAAATTAATAGTTATATAAATGAAGAGCAGCTAGCATTAAATTGTGTACCACAATATTACAAACATAAAAACAAAAAAAGGGGATGCAGCGCTAATAAGTGACGAATCAGCAATATAGGTGAGTAATTGGTGATGTTAGTAGAAAAAAATCAATAATAAAAATGATCATTCCAAAGAATAAACAATTTAAGGAATAAATAAGAGAAAATCACCACGCTGCAAATAGTCCAGAAGTTAATGAATGATTGCACTTAATTTTCTCTTAATTGTCCCACAAGTGAAAATGTGAAAAAAACTAAAAAAAGAAAAGATGACACGGAAAATCCATATAAAAAAGATCCATAAAGATTTCCAAGACGGTGAAGATAGGGTGATGAAAGATGAAATTCCACACTGCACCCGTGCTTATAAAATGCCTCCTTACCGCAATTAAAGACTGTATCTCACCAGTCTCATAAAGCCTATGGGAATTGAGGTATCCCACAACCCATCCACCTGGATGATCAGAGGGCTCAGCATAGGGTCCGAACGGAACCGTGGATAATGAAAGAGAAAGGGATTCTCATAGTGTATACCGTTTAAAATCACAATCGATATTTATTAAAAGTTGCACTTACAGTTAAGTAGTGTATAATAGGCAGTAACAAGCAGTCATAGAAAAAAGTCCTTCTCCGATGCTCCAATGCTACGATGCTTCCTCGCTACCAGGACTCACACACCGCTAGCGTACAGGGCGAAAACGCGATGACGTCACAGCAACCCGACGATCGTTTCGTCTCAACAGGACATCTACGGGGGTTATACCAATTAAGCCTATTCATTATTAAAACTGACCTGCTGCTGGCCAGTTTTACACAGCTTCAAGAAATGTGGGTTTATGCACTTAAAGCAGAGCTCCGGCCAAAAACATCATGATATTATATACAGTGGATTAGTGGAACCTCGGTTAACAAGCATTTTGAAAGACAAGCAACTTTTTAAAAAGTTTGCGAGTGTTGTCTCGCAAAACTAGCAGAATTCAAACTAATGGTGCCTGCAGTACCGTATTTGGCCTGAGGTGGAGGGGCGAAGGAGCTGAACGGAAAGGCCGGAGGACAGTTGCCCAGTTTACATACAGTATGTAGTGAATGGCCCACACATAGAGTTTCCATTATATTGGTGGTCAGTGGTCTACTGTACACATAGTACTGTGCCTTTAACACACAAGGAAAATGTCCCATTGCACTAAAACTTTTGTTTATATTGGTGGCCAGGGGACTTGCTCCCAAGGCAACTGATCAGTAGCCTATGGCACACACAGGGCTGCTGTTAGAAATCACAGGGCACTGTACGGCCTATCTGACAGGGCCTGCCCAAAAAATATTAAAACTATATTTTCATTAAAAAACACAAATATTAATGAGCAGTAGAGGAAAAAAGAATCCTGGTCAGGGAAGGGGATCGATGAGGCGGAATGACAGGCAATTTCAGGAACCGATCCCGTGTGTCTCTCCCTGCAGCAGCTGAAAACCAATGTGAGGGAGAGAGGGAGAAGCCAGCTTTTAGCTGCTGCAGGGAGAAACTCCCAGGGATAACTTCCTCTAATTGCCTTCCCACCCCTCATTTTACCAATCACTAGGGATGGGCGAACGGTTCGGCCCAAGCATAAGTTCGGGCCAAACTTTTGCTGTTCGGAGGTTCGTCGAACAGCCGAACAAACGTGTCGCTGGACCACTTGTTTCAGCCCCGAATCGACCACAATGCATTGCAGCGCTGAACAGTGCATTGCAAGCCCTGATAGGCTGAAGCAGTGAAAGCTTCAGCCTATCAGGGCACAGAGCACTGTCAGAGTCATGATTGGACACTGTCATCATGACTTTATCCAATCATGGCTCATTCCTGCCCACAGTATAAAAGTATTCTTTCAATGGCAGCCATTTTCAGTGTGATTTTGGCATGGAGAGAGATAGAACAGGGCTCTGTTCAGTGCTATTAGTTAGTGTGCTATACTGTGCTATTTTGCTTCAATTGTCAGTGTAGAATTTGGGTTTAGTGTCAGTCTAGGGATAGTGTGAGTGTAGTTAGGAGGACCATCATTCAGCTCATATAGTTTCAGTGTAGTGTAGTTAGAACGTGTCGTAATCTTGACATTAGTGTATTGCTAGAGTAGGAACAGTTCAGATAGCATCAGTGTAGTGACAGTTGAACATCGTCTATTTGATTGCGTTACTGCCAGTTTAATGCCAATAAAGTAAAATAAAGGCAGCTTGCAGGAAAAATTTCACTTTTTTGGGCTTTATAAATTCAATTATTGCTGCAGCAGATTCTAGACATGATACAGATCTGCCACTTTACAGTTAGACTAAAAGGACCACCCAGTCACTATATTGGAAGGAATTTTTCATTTTTAGGCTTTCACTTTAACCACTTCCATAACAGGCACTTACGCACCTTCCTGCCCAAGCCAATTTTCAGCTTTTAGCGTTGTCGCACTTTGAATGACAATTGCGCGGTCATGCTACACTGTACCCAAACAATTTTTTTATAATTTTGTTCCCACAAATAGAGCGTTCTTGGTGGTATTTGATCACCTCTGCAATTTTTTTTTTTTGCGCAACAACTAAAAAAAGACCGAAAATTTTGAAAAACATTTATTTTTAATTTTTTTCTGTTAATTTTTTTGTAAATAAGTACGTTGTCTTCAATTACGGGCTCTGATATGGCGGCACTGATGGGCACCGATGAGGTGGCACTGATGAGGTGGCACCGATGAGGTGGCACTGATGAGGTGGCACTGATGGGCACCGGGCACCGATGAGGCGGCACTGATGAGCACTGATAGGCGGCACTGATGGGCACTGATAGGCGGCGCTGGTATGCGGCACTGATGGGCACTCATAGGCGGCACTGATGGGCACTCATAGGCAGCACTGATGGGCACTCATAGGCGTCACTGGGCACTCATAGGCGCCACTGATGGGCACTCATAGGCAGCACTGATGGGCACTCATAGGCGGCACTGGGCACTCATAGGCGCCACTGATGGGCACTCATAGGCGACACTGATGGGCACTCATGGGCGTCACTTTTGGGTGGCGCTGATAGATACTTATGTGTGGGCACAGATGAGCACTGATAGGTGGGTACTGGGCATGGATGGGCACTGAGAGGTGGCACTGATGGACACTGAGGGGTGGCACTGATGGACACTGAGGGGTGGCCCTGATGGCATTGCTGGGCATCACTTCAGTCAGTGTCCATGTTGCCAGTCAGTGCCCCTTTGTGGGCACTGATTGGCATCTATTGTGCTCATTTCTTTTATTTATTTTTTATTGTTGCCTATTATTGCGTCCTGGCGGCTTCCTTGGTGGTCCAGTGTGGACATCCGAGGGGGGGCTGCGCTGATAAACAATCAGCGCGACCCCCCCCTGTCTACTCACGTCTGTCAGACGCGAGTGAGAAAGAGCCGATCAACGGCTCTTCCTGTTTACATCGTGATCAGCCGTGATTGGACACGGCTGATCACGTGGTAAAGAGCGTCCGCCAGAGGCTCTTTACCGAGATCAGAGATGCAGGGTGTCAGACTGACACCCCGCATCACCGATCGCTGCGCACGCGCACGGGCATGTTATCCTGCTGGACGTCAATAGATGTCCAGTCAGGATAACACAACCACTTCCCGGACGTCAATATACTATTGAAGTGGTTAAGCCTTCAAAATGGGAACTTTTGACGTTCGGGTCCCATTGACTTTAACAACTTCAGCCCCAGACCATTTTGCTGGTCAAAGACCAGTCCACTTTTTGCGATTCGGCACTGCGTTGCTTTAACTGACAATTGCACGGTCATGCGACGTGGCTCACAAACAAAATTGACATCCTTTTTTCCCACAAATAGATAGGGCTTTCTTTTGGTGGTATTTGATCCCCTCTGTGGTTTTTATTTTTTGCGCTAAAAACAAAAATAGAGCAACAATTTTGAAAAAAAATCTATATTTTTTACTTTTTGCTATAATAAATATCCCCAAAAAATATATATAAAAAAAAATTTTGTTCCTCAGTTTAGGCCGATTCGTATTCTTCTACATATTTTTGGTAAAAAAAATCGCAATAAGCGTTTATTGATTGATTTTCGCAAAAGTTATAGCAGCTACAAAATAGGGGGTAGTTTTATGGCATTTTTATTAATATATTTTTTTTACTAGTAATGGCGGCGATCAGCGATTTTTATTGTGACTGCGACTTTATGGCAGACACATCGGACACGTTTGACAAATTTTTGGGACCATTGTCATTTTTACAGCGATCAGTGCTATAAAAATGCACTGTAAAAATTACGCTGGGAGTGAATGGGTTAACCACTAGGTGGCGCTGCAGGGGTTAAGTCAGTACTAGGGAGTGATTCTTACTGTTAGGGGGCCTGGCTACATGTGACACGTCACTGATGACCGTTCCCGATCACGGAGAACAGCTATCAGTGACAGTGTCACTAGGCAGAATAGGGGAATGACTTGTTTACAAAGGCATCCCCCTGTTCTGCCTTTGCAGACTGCAATCGTGGGCCGCCCGGGAACATTGAGTTCCCGGGACCCACGAGCACGCTCACGAGGCACGCGGCACGTGCCAACTGGGCGGCATATTTAAAGAGACGTACAGGTAAGCCAATGTGCCTGCCCGTGCCATTGTGTCGAAGTACATCTGCATGCAGCGGTCGGCAAGTGGTTAATGGGGTTCGTTATTCGGGTCCAAACTTTCGCTGTGTTCGGAAGTTCTGGTGCAAACTGAAAAGGGGTCCGTTCGGCCCATCCCTACCAATAACCCCCTCTACTGCCCATATCCAATTCCCCTGATACCATGGTCCCCCTCTGCAGGCATGGGGCCCATACAGGAGGACTGGTGCTACCCCCATAGCGGCCTTAACACTGGTGGGCTATAGCCACCACTTCTTTTGCTGTAGTTCAAAGCCAGTGCAGAAAATGTGTGTGCCAATCAGTGTTAAGCCTCGTACACAGGATCGGACTTCCATCTGACTTTTGCGTGGATTTTGGTCTCAATGGGCGTTGGCCATGAACTTGTTCTGCATACACACGGCAGGACTTTTTCAGCCAACTTTCATCAAATCACATGGTTTTTCAGCTCTTTACCGCCACCCTTTGGGCAACTTCTGCTATTGTTGTCTGATCTTTAGCATTGGTTCTGAGAATGCGTGTTTGTACTTTGGACTTTAGTTTGAGAGCATTCACAGCTAACATTTGTCCGCTGAAAAAACGAAAACATTTTTCCGATGGAGCATACACACGGTCGGATTGTCCGATCAAACAGGTCCATCGGACATTTGTTGTCAAAAAGTCAGATCGTGTGTATGGGCCCTTCTTTGTTCTTTGTTAAAGTGGGCCGAGCATTAAATAATTATTTACTGTTAATTGCATGCATGCTAAGTACCGTATAACTATAACACGCCCCCCATAACATGCCTCGTACACACAACCAGTTTTCCCGTCAGAAAACTGCCATGACAGCTTTTGGCCGGGAAAACTGGCCGTGTGTATGCTCCATTGCAGTTTTCCCGACAGGAAAACTGCGGGTAATCCCGGCGGGAAAAATGAGAACATGTTTTCTTTTTTCCTGCCGGGTTTAAGGCAGTCTTTTTCCCAGCAGTTTTCCTATGGGAAACACTGCGGTGGAGCATACACACAGCCGGGATTCCCAGCCAAAGCTCTCATGGCAGTTTTCCTGCCAGGAAAACCAGCCGTGTGTAGGGGGAAAAAGCTGCCGAGCAGGTTCTTGTTCGTGTGTACAGGGCATTACAGTTATTTACTACCTCTCACTGGGATCAGTGTCCTCATATAAATGAAAATAAATTGTGGATAAATTCCAAGGTTTGCAGATTTTGCACACTGTTTACTCTCTTACTTTCTGTGGTTGCAGAAGGCAGCTGGGAGGGTAGCATTGCTTTTTAACATGCACCATTGCAGGAATACTCTTTTTTCTATTTTAGGCTACCCTCTACTCTACAAGTAGCTAGTGTGGAACTAAAAGTCCCAGCTTAGTCTGTCAGTCTATGCTTGAAGTTCACAAGTATTTAAAAAGCCACAAATGTCCTACAGTATGTCTGCCTTAGTCCATTATGAGAGGATAATCAGCAGTGTAAATTATTCCAGATAATCCCCAGAAAGCTGAAATGAACTCAGGACTCAGGAGCTATGCTATATTCTTTAGCTGTGACACTGTGCTGCCCCCTGGCACAAAACTATGGCCTTTCTGCAGTATCTGCACAGAGTGCTCAATTGATTTTTATTTTCCCATGAGCCAAATGAAACCTCTTGTGTCAGTTATGTGCAGACAGTTACCTTTCTAAGTAGAACTAAGCCCAGATAATATTAGATTGCAGAAGAAAAGTCCCTTTTGTTTCTGTTATAATAACACACTTCAAATGTACAATCAAGAGCAGCCAAGACCACAACAACAAACTACATCGCCATTTCCACTGCCTTTGATCCAAAAATGAGAACGCACATCCTAGCCAAAGCCTTCGTAAAGCCTTCCAAAAAATTGTATTTTTTATTTTGCTTGAATAAAGCAAGAGAGTGTTAAAACTTCCATGTGGTTTTTATTGCTGTCTGTGTCCCCACTGGGGAAATTCACCCTCTCTATTTGTGCTTGTGAGTGTGACATTAAAGGATAAGTTCACCCATTTTTAAGGGTGGAATATGTAACATGTTCCCACTCCTGCAGCCACCGCCTGCTCTTCTGCCTGTAGTGACAGCAAGCGGGGGATCTTCTTCCCCCTTGCTGTCACTATTTTAGAAAAGACACAACTGTGCTGGGCCCTTCCTGCCTGGCCACATAATTCATTTACAGAGTTCCGTGAATGGCAAACTACAAGTACTGACAGCCTTTGTGGCTGTCAGCTTGTAGTTTCAATGGGCTGCCAAGGCGCTGTTGAGCGCTCTGGAAGTTCAGTCTCTCTTCCTGTCAGTGTGCATCTGCCTGACCATACAATGTACAAGCAGACAGATACACTGAAAAGTCTGCAGGGGTCCAGCATGGTCCCCGTGATCTGTGGATTTTACTTTACACGCTGTTGGCAGTACCAGTCTACTTCAGTCTGTTGCCTGCCAGTCTGCCTGCTATACTGAAAGCCCCTTGACCTTCCCAGTATGGACACCTGCTCTACTGCAATCGTGCCACTCTGCACTCCTTCGCCTTCACTACCCAGAGTCAGAGGTGTAAGAGAGGCCATCCTGATCATATCAGGCTCCTCTACCAGGTACGTGATATTAATGAATCATGATTTATTTCTGTGCAATAATAGCTTAGTTGTCAGATTGAGAAACCTTGTCAGACGGAAATATAGATGTATTCAGGATGACTGCCATTAAGGGTTTGTCTGGAAAATCATAATAAAACACTTCAACACCCCTCCAGCACACCACTCAACCTCTTTGATTATTTGTATTTTCTCAGTAAGAGCTCTCTCAAGAGACCAGAAAAGATTGTTACATTTGTAGTTCCGAGGTCATGTTTACAATCAAAACTATGAAAGAATGCTAAAAGCTATTTATCCGGTGACTCTGCAATATCATATTGGACTTGTTCTATAAGAACTGGACCCTGATTGCAACCACAGACCAGTCTAACTTTGCTAAGTAATTTTCATATTTAATTCTTTGGCCGCGTACACACGATCAGTCCATCCGAAGGACCGTTCTCATCGGTTAACCGATGAACCTGACTGATGGTCCGTCGCGCCCACACACCATCGGTTAAAAAAACGATCGTGTCAGAACGCGGTGATGTAAAACACAACAAAGGGCTGAAAAAAACGAAGTTCAATGCTTCCAAGCATGCGTCGACTTGATTATGAGCATGCATGGATTTTTAACCGATGGTCGTGCCTACTAACGATCGGTTTTGACCTATCGGTTAGGCGTCCATTGGTTAAATTTTAAAGCAAGTTTCTACATTTTTTGACCGAAGGATAACTGACCGATGGGGCCCACACACGATTTTGACCGATGAAAAGGTCCTTCAGTCCATTTTCATCGGTTTTGACCGATCGTGTGTACGCGGCCTTTCTGTTTTGCTGTTGTTTGTTGTCTGTATATCTTTTCTATAAATGTTTGAATGCCTTTCTTTTTATTTCAATATTTTAAAATAAATAACCTTTTGCCTCTGTAACGCTTTAGGCAGCCACCATGTTAGAAACTCTGGGCCAGATTCACAGAAAAAGTACGCCGGAGTATCTGCTGATACTCCGGCGTACTTTCAAATTTGCCACGTCGTATCTTTATTTTGAATTCACAAACAAAGATACAACTGCATTTGGCTAAGATCCGACAGGCGTACGGCTTCGTACGCCTTCGGATCTTAGGATGCAATACTTCGGGTATGCTAATTAGCTGTTTACGGCGATCCACGAAGGTACGCGTGTTCGTCGCATTCTCTTACGTCGTCGCTAGTTGGCTTTTCCCGTCGTAAAGTTGCGATTGCTATTTAGGTGGTGTAAAATTAGACAGCCCATGTTAAAGTATGGCCGTCGTTCCCGCGTCGAATTTCAATTTTTTTATTTTTTTGCGTAAGTCGTCCGGGAATACGAAAGTACGTAACGCACGTCGCCGTTCAAAACATTACGTCGGGGTGACGTCATTTCGCGCAAAGCACGGTGGGAAATTTCAAAACGGAGCATGCGCAGTACGTTCGGCGTGGGAACACGCCTAATTTAAATGGTACACGCCCCATTTGAATTAGGCGGGCTTGCGCCGGACGGCTTTACGCTACGCCGCCGCAAGTTTACAGGCAAGTGCTTTGTGAATCAAGCACTTCAGCTGAAAACTTGCAGCGGTGTAACGTAAACGGGATATGTTACGCCGCCGTAAAAGTACATGAATCTGACCCTCTGTTACATTCCTGTATGTGTGTGCCAGCGAGGGATACAGATATTTTTTTTTTACTTTTTTTTAGAAAAAAAAACATGTTAGACATACATAAGACAGACCATGTCAATATGGTGATGCAATTACAGGGCCAGATTCAGAAAGAGATACGACGGCGTATCTCCTGATACGCCGTCGTATCTCTGAGTGCGCTTGGTCGTATCTATGCGACTGATTCATAGAATCAGTTACGCATAGATATCCCTAAGATCCGACAGGTGTAAGTGTCGTATCTTAGGCTGCATATTTACGCTGGCCGCTAGGTGGCACTTCCATTTGTTTACGCGAGGAATATGCAAATTACTATTTACGTTGATTCAGAAACGAACGACCGCCCAACGCTTTTTTTTTACGTCGTTTGCGTTCGGCTTTTTCCGGCGTAAAGTTACCCCTGCTATATGAGGGGTATGTGCGGCGTATCCTATGTTAAGTATGGCCGTTGTTCCCGCGCCGAGTTTTGAAATTTTGACCTCGTTTGCGTAAGTCGGTCGCGAATACGGCTGGACGTAATTTACGTTCACGTCGAAAGCAATGACGTTTTGCGTCGGATTTTCGAGCATGCGCACTGGGATGTTTTCACGAACGGCGCATGCGCCGTTAAAAAAAACGTAAAATATGCGGGGTCAAGCCATATTTAAATAAAACACGCCCCCAACATCCCCATTTGAATTAGGCGGGCTTACCCCGGCCCACATACGTTACGCCGCCGTAAATTAGGGCGCAAGTTCTTTCTGAATACGTTACGCCGGCCGGACAGATACGCTCAGGTATCTGAATCCGGCCCACAGTGTATTGGGCTAGAGTTCTTTCCATAACAATGGAATTTCAATACGTTTATGTATAAAAATACCAAGTCACAGGGGAAGATTACTATAAGTTAGATGTGAGAGAAGACCAAGTTGTACACCAGACAAAGATATAATAAAATCTACCCTGGAAAAAAAAAAAGAAAACAAAGAAAAAACCTCAAAACAGAAAAAAGATAGACAATTCCATTTCCAAAAGTGCGTATACTCAGGACTTTATTGTGCTCTTTGTATATTGAAAAGAATACATCAGTTGTTCGATTTCACCTCTATCATAGTTTTCTTTAATAAAGTCTCCATCTTCTGTGCGTTTTTTTTCTCATGAAATTTTCCAATTATTCACAGAGAAATTATTGTTTAAGATCCTTCTTTACATTTTGTATGGATATAGAGCAGGATATGATTCAATCCCACATGATCCCCCCACATGGCTCTGAGAAAGAGAGTCCTGTCCTTGAAACATGTAAGCCATTTGGATCTTGCATAAGGTCTTCCCAAGCCCAGGAGCGAGTGGAGTGGACAAATTGTATTATTCTGATATGCTTTGCCAGTCTTGATTTGTTTGAGTAGATATAATTATATTGTTTTGAATAAATGGTTTTAGCGATAATGTGCTAGGCTGGTGTGCCTTTTTTTATTGTGTTTTTTCATTTGACTTTGGGGACATCCCCAGTCCAGAGAGGGCTGCAAGATGCTGTGCAACAAGTTTTAACGTCAGACCACCACACTAGGCATGTGCAATTTTTTAAGTTACGAATACGTTTTCCGTCATTTTTCGTTATTTTAGTTGATTCGTTAACATACGAATGAACGAATGGTTTAGCGCAATTAATAACGAATAACGATATTTTCAAAATAACGAATATGGAAAACAACGAAGATACGAAAGAAGAAAGAAACGAAAACATAGAAACAACGAAAATACCGAACCCAAAAAAAAAAAATAATTACGAAAAACAAAATGAACGAAAATGCAAACTTACTAATATTCGAAGACCGAAAAGAAAACGAAATGCCGAACAAAGACTAAAAAATGAAAATCAAAACTAACGAAAAATAAATTACGGATCTTCGGAAAACTGAAATGAAAACAACGAAAATACAAAATAATGTAAATTAGCTTTCGTTAGTACTGAAATATTTCTGACCAATAGCCACTGAGCGCTGTCCCTTTCCTCTGAAGAGGTTTGTTCCTTCCCCCAATGAGCTTCTTTCTCATTACCTCCTGGCTCATTGTGTCTTTTTCTGTGTTAGACTGCAGTGCATCTACTTTCTAGATTTGTATTTGTAATATCTGACATATTTTAGTTTTCTTCTACGTCAGACTTCATTCTAGACAGGGTGTGTGTGCTAACTAAGACAGTCAAGTCAATCACAGTAAAATCCGAATTACAAAATTACGACGAGTAGTGTGTCGAATAAACGTAAAATGTATTCTAACAGAATTACGAATGCAATAAAATCTACAAAAGTACGTTTTTACAATCAAAGGAAATTAGACATGAAAATACGAATGATCATAAAGCAACGAAAATATATTTCTTTACGAAAATACGAATGCGGCATGATGGAAAATATAATATAAATACGAATAACAAAACAACGAAAATTAAACTAACGTAAAAACGAAGGAACGAAAAAATCATTTTAAAAATACGAACGCGGCAGAATACAAAATATAACGAAAATACGAATCTCGATTCAACGAAAAATAAACTAACAGAAAAAAACAGAAAACGGAAAAAAGAGTGTTACGAAAATACTAAAGAGTACGAATACGATAACTAACGTCTTACGAAATTACGACTCGTTACGAATCACGATAAACGAACAGAAACGAAACAGAAATAAACGAAAATTTTTGCTGTGCACATGTCTACACCACACTCATGACTGAGCAGGAGGTGTTATGTTTAATACACATGATATAATGCCTAGCTTTTAGTAGACAAACACTTTACCACCCTGAAACCCAAGCCATTTTTTAGAGATGTTATAGACGCAGCATTGCTGAAGAGTAAATGTAGTGGGCCATTCGCTGGAGTCTAAGCATGGACATTTCTTATGTGGCATAGGTTCTGGATCCAAAAGTTAGCTACAAGAGGACATGTTCATTGGCAGTGTAAGCCATAGTGGATCGAGCATGATCACATTTTGGACAACAAGAAGAGGTTGCACTAAGCTGGTTAATACAAAGAAAGGAAAGCGCAATCTTACGTTTTAATTGAGTCTCCCGCCAAGTTTCATTGATGAGCACTTTTCTGATTTTGTTATATCCCTGTTTGAAGCTTCTCCTCAAGGTCAGAAGTGGGAACATTTATATCCATTCCTTGAAACTTGCTGTTTTTAGAGTTTTTGTAAATTACAGTATACAGTATGCAATTCTATGTTTTGGTAAGCCATTTACCGTAATAAGTTATTATTTTTCAAGCACTTTATTTTTCCCAGTTGTTTACTTTTAATGTTTAAAATTTTTAAAAAAATGTTCAGTTTATACCAGATCTATGAAGAAATTGTGTTGATTTTTCAAAACGTTAATTGTACAGAATATCGGCACCTGATATCGGCCTGAAAGGTGACCGAAAAATTTGTGTCGGTATCGGCCCTGAAAAAAAACAATATTGGTCGACCCCTGGTATCTAATCCCATATCCTACTGTACAAGGATTTTAAACTACGATTATGTTACTTTTTATCTTTTATAATTAAAAAAGATATGCTATACTATGGCAGTGCTCTCTGTTCTGTGCTTTGAAATCTTTTGTTTTATTCATAGCTCCTTTCTCCTTTTACAAGAGCAGCAAGGCAAACAAACTGGACAACTCTTCATTCATAAACTGATTCAACTTTATGTGCCTTATGCTGTGGAGAACCTGGTATTGTACTGATTATCCTTTGGATCAACTGTGGGTATAGGATTGTGTATATGGAGATTTCCGATTAGTGTGTTTTTTTTTTTCTGTGGGTTGATCTGGATGGACTTCTTTTTTCAACCAGACAAACTATGTAAGAGTGCTCTCTTTTGCTACAGAACATTTATATTTACTTATAGTTACACATCCTGTATTATGTGTGATTCAATACTAGTTGCAATATCCTTTATTACATTTTTTTAAATAATTTTTGCATCAATATTGGTAAGATAGGTCTATATGACCCTGGTTGACAATAGATTTATATGTGTCTCTATGCCAGTATGCAAGTATGAATCTCTATTCCACATGATGTTATAAAGGCACTCCAGGGTATCAGTGATGTCCTTCTTCAAAATCTTATACAATTCTGAAGTCAAGAAAGTTAATAGTTCTGTGCTCTCACGCTACCTCCAAAATGATATAGATGTATATTGAAAATTCCAAAAATTAAGATATAAATTCAATAGAAACAAAATGCTGCTGCAAGCATCTAATAGTGTTTCCACAGCTAGGGTCACATGGCGGTGACGTAACACGTAGGGGATGAACGGAGGCGGGCAAGGAAACCCGAAGTGACTCAGGTGGAAGCCATATTCCAGTACTATGCATGTTTTTCTGGGCAATTTTAGAAGAAAATACAGTGTAAGCATGATTTTAACCTTTAATAAATACTAGCATTATTAATACTACACTACGAGTATTATTTGCACTTTTCCCCATTATAGGCAAGGCACACACAGAGGCAAACAAGTAGCAGCTCCTTAAAAGAACATAACCCCCACAATAGGAGAGGTACTGAGAAAAA
Source organism: Rana temporaria (assembly GCF_905171775.1). NCBI lineage: Eukaryota > Metazoa > Chordata > Amphibia > Anura > Ranidae > Rana > Rana temporaria. Next base: position 518,344,857 of record NC_053489.1, on the reverse strand, counting down.
CTCAGTGAGGACCCCCAGTGGACACAGGCTATAAGAGGACATATACCCGTGGAGGACTCTACACATACACTGTAATACAAGCATAAATAAGGTGAGATTCCATAAACACAGAGGTGGTAGTGGACCACACAATGCACAGACAACATTCCACAGCAGTGACGGGAAAAAATCAACACAAGAGTCTCTATAATTTTTATAATTTACGATTTTTTGCATTTTCTGTATACTTAGTGCACTAAAATGATATATTGATCCCACGTACATAGCTGTATATCACAGTGAATTGATGCCATATATTATACCCATTGCATGAATAAAGCCCTGTACACACGATCGGATATCTGATGGAATCTAATCCGATGAGGCTGACATTCATCAGTCTTGCCTGCACACCATCGGTCAAAAATCCGACCGTGTCCAACGCGGTGACGTAAAACACTACCTTTTTTCACCGATGGAAAACAAACTGATGTGGCCCACACACGATCGGTTTGTCCGATGAAAACGGTCCATCGGTCTGTTTTCATCAGACGAATCAATCGTGTGTACAGGGCTTAACACACGCAAAACACATTTAGCACATATTGGAATCACTTTATTAACACAAATACTAACAATATAGTAATACTTATACAGCAGTGCAACATACATTTTTCACTTTTAATTGAAGTGAATTGGTCTCTACATTTTTGTTACAGTGCCAAAAAACAGAGCGTAACTGAGCATGTGCAAATCAGGCTGAGACAGTATATGGCAAACAACCACCCATCCCCCCCTGTGCTGTTTGCTGGTCAGTCTGGCATTTACCCTATCATGCCGTGTGGCAGGCAGCGAGGTGCCGCGGCTGCGTGTCCTCTCCTCCATGGCAGCTTCCAGCTCCTCCCCTCCACCTTCTAGGCATCTAATAGGATCGCCTGTCCTTTGAGCCAATCGGGTGGTCAAAACTTGCTTCCTAAATGGCCGGGAGGAGGATCAGTTTTACAGCAGCAAATATTCATTCGCTGTTGTAACACACCTGGGTGGGATCGGAGCGCACTCTGGCTCTAATTGGTGCTTCAAAAAAACGGCCCCCCTGCATTGGAATCCATGCGCTGGTGTTCTGAAAGGGACAGGATGCATGGATAGGTGACTAAAGTTTCACTTTAACCAAAAGTTTCTCCAGAAATACCAGCTAGGTGGGATTTGGCACTACAAGATAATCATACTGAATGTATGATTATGTATAATGAAATGGGTTCTTTGCTTTATAGACAGATTTTATTTCTCCAGAGTCCTCAGCTGCAGCAGTCCTGATACAGCTGGTGGTGATTGTTTGGGGGAGGCATTGAATGTTTTTGGAACAGCAATAAACAAGGCAGCTCTGCTGAAGCACCTCTGACCTTGAACCCAAGCAATTGTTTTGTTACATTACTCCACACCTGGTAAACATAACATTAACTTTAAAGCCTGAATAGCTATCACTCGTCACTCTGGATGACATCACTGATTGCCCATAAGGACTACAGCTTACACCTGGGGACATCCCTGTCTTATCTCTAGAGACAACAGATATATTTGTGAAATTCATTAAGTGGACAATATAACAATGCATGGTTCTTTTTATTTTATTTCTCAGGTGCATCCTGTTATCCAGTCTCATGGTGGATATTACACATAAATCATTAAGGTTTTATTTCATTAAGACAAATGCCTGTTCTGTGATCTCTGCTTCTGAAAGTGCAGTCATAATTTTACATACTCTCATGAAGAGCACATCTGTTTTATGTGGACGGAAGCTTTGCAATAATTTATTTGTGATAAATAATATAATCACGTTGTTATTCTTCCCATCTGGTATTATGCTGGACATTAGTATCTTTTTCATTGAAGAAATGTATGTCTTTCATGAAAATGGCACCATTGCAATTCCTATAGAAAATCTCAATTGCGCCAGATTATTAATGTAGGTGTCATATTTGCTTTGAATGTATACATTTTCCATAACTACATGTATGACAGTCCACAGCAAAAAAAAGCACATTTCGTGCTTTCTCAAAACAGTTCTCCATTTTTTCCACATTTGTACATTACAACCTCAAAATAACAATACCCTATAGTGACAACGTGAAAGAAGTTTGTTTGAAATCTTTACAAATTTATAAAAAATTGTTGAAGCATTTTTGGCACCATCAGTTCTGTGTCATGCCAACAGTAAAGCATGCTGAGACCATTCATGTGTGGGGTCTCAGCCAAGGCAGCGGGCTCACTGATAATTTTGCCTAAGAACATGAATAAAGAATGGTACAAAACCATCCTCCAAGAGAAACTTCTCCTAACCATCCAAGAACAGTTTGGTGAGGAACAATGCCTTTTTCAGCATGGTGGCGTACCTTGCCATAAGACAAAAGTGAAAAATAGGTGGCTTGGGGAACAAAACATAAACATTTTGGGTACATGGCCAGGAAACTCCCCAGACCTTAATCCTTTTGAGAACTTGTGGTCAATCGTTAAGAGGCGAGTGAACAAAAAAAACCCCACAAATTCTGACAAACTGTAAGCATTGATTATACAAGAATAGGCTGCCATCAGTCAGAATGTGGCCCAGAAGTTGAATGACAGCATGTCAGGACGTATTGCGGAGGTCTTGAAAAAGAAGATATTGGCACTTTGCAGAAAATTCATGACATTGTCATTAAAAGCCTTTGACACTTATGAAATGCTTGTAATTATACTTCAGTATACCATAGTAACATCTGACAAAGAGATCTAAAAACACTGAAGCAGCAGACTTTGTGAAAATTTATTTTTGTGTCATTCTCAAAACTTTTGGCCAGAGCTGTAGTTATACAGAGCCAACTGACAGAGACAATAATCCAAAGTGTACATCATAACTCAAAGAACAGCACCAAAATACAGTGGAATGAGGAGGAATTACGAAGAGCAAATTATTGCAATAATCAAACTGATCCACAGTATGAAAGTGATGTTCAGATGTTCTTAAAGATTAGAACATAATTGTCAGTAGTAACGGAAAGGGACTAGAGGAGGCCTATCCCCAAAACTGTAAAAAGATGCAGCATGTTCACGGCCACTGAACTGGAGGAGAGTCAGTCTATCAAAGCATACAAAAGAGTGGGAAACGAAGAAGACCTCCCTGATAAAATAGGAGGTTAGAGATGCAGGAAGAAAGGGAAAAGCAAGAAAAATTATAGTAGAAGAAAGAAAGAGAAGAAATGGAAATGAAAAGTGGTCTCGGGGGTCAATGCTCCCAGAAGTTTCATAATGCCAGTAACGTGTGGTCAAAGCACGGTGGTTGAGCTTAGGCTATCCAGGGTTGCAAACTCACAGAAACTGGTCATGGGTATCAGACAGTATAGATGTTAATTTCTCGTTGACCATAACAACATTCATTCGATGTTTGAGTTTAAAGCAGAAGTTTCCCAGGCCTTTACCATAGTTGCAATAAAAAGGTGCGTTTGCGTTATGCCCAAAATAATAACTCTACAGGTTTGAAAAAGAGGGCTTTGCAAGGGTTCCTCTTCACATTTGAGTGAAGTAATGTTCACAATAGCGCAGAAACCCAGATGCCTATAGGGCAGTACCACCAGATGTGGGCCATCGCCCCTGGCTGGGAGCACTCACAGAAACAGTTTGATGGATGTTGTGGCACTATATGGTCCAGCCAAACTGATGTGTAGTACCAGCGTTATATAACCTTATTATTTATATTTACATTTTTTTGATAGAACAGGGATTGTTTCAGACCACATTTACATTAGTGTGGAGTGTAAGGTAGCCCATTCATTTGAATAGGCTGGCTAATGCACCTAATCACACAGAAAAGGTTCCATACACCAAATTTAGCAAACAAGCACACTACAATGGGTAGGACATCACTGTGTGTTGTGGTGCACTGCAATGCAGGTCATTGGAGTGCTATTCAAAATGTGAGGTACTACAGAGCACCGATGTACTTTATGTGTGTTGCCGCACATTGCAGTATAAATTTACCACACCGTAACAGTGTGAATCCAGCTTGAAAATCCTTTCACATTTTTATTTGGAAGATTTTGATTTACTCCCAATCCTGGAGAGACAACAGCAAGTGAGAAAAAGATCGCTCTAAAAAAAGGCTGGGTACACAGATCTGCGGCCGTGACTCACAGCAAGGGGTTCGGTGCGTCCCTGTTCAGGTGTGAGTCATGTCTGAATTTTTGCCTGAATTCACACCTTAAACAACCATAGACGCACAGGACCCTTTTCCAGTGAGCTCTGCAGCCGCCCCAGAGCTGTGTGAACCCACTCCATTTAGAGCCCGTCACACTCCCGTCATGTGAATTGGATGCCGGAAAACCAGTGTTAACCCAGACTATCAGCAGAACTAGTGTTCCAATTGGATGATTTCCCATCTATTGCAATAGACAAGTGTCCTGGTGACAATGGTCAACTAGATGTATTGAGAGAGTGGTGATCTCTGAAAGAGGTTCTAACACTTCCCTACTCTATTTAAATGAAAGAAGATGTTTGAACACAAAAAATTGCCTATAGGTGACCTAAAAGTATTTTAGGATATAGACATACTGGGCTAGATCCACGTAGCGGATCGTATTTTTATGCAGGCGTAGCGTATCCTAGTAACGCTATGCCGCCGCAACTTTGAAAGGGAAAATTCTGTATTCACAAAGCATTTGCCTCTAAAGTTACGGCGGCGTAGCGTAATTCTCCCGGCGTAAGGGCACGCAATTCAAATCTATGTAATGGGGGCTTGTTTTATGTTAAAACGTCGTGACCCGACGTAAATTACGTTTTTTTTCAACTGCGCATGCGCCGTCCGTGGGGGTATCCCAGTGCGCATGCTCGAAATTAAACCGGAACAAGCCAATGCTTACGACGGTGACGTCATTCTACGCAAATCCCTATTTGCGAACGACTTACGCAAACGACGTAACATTTTCAAAATTTGATGTGGGAACGACGGCCTTACTTAACATAGGATACGCCTCATATAGCAGGGGTAACTATATGCCGGAAAAAGCCGAACGCAAACGACGTAAAATATGCGCCGGCCAGACGTATGTTCGTGGATCGCCGTATCTAGCTAATTTGCATACTCGACGCGGAATTTGACGGAAATGCCACCTAGCGGCCAGCGTAAATATGCACCTACGATCCGACGGCGTACTAAGCCGGTACGCCTGGCGGATCGAGCCCAGATTCCGTCGTATCTTGTTTTGTGGATACAAAACAAAGATACGACGCGGGAACTTTGAAATTACGCGGCGTATCCATAGATACGCCGACGTAATTCGTTTGAGGATCTGGCCCACTTTATGCAAAACAATGTTTTTAAATTGATTAGTTAGTTACTATCAGACATATCTTTAAAAGAAAAATGTAGGCGATACCTTTTTATGAGGTGAATATATTTTGTGGTGCAAGCTTTTACAAACACAGGCAAGGTTTTCTGGATGTAAAGTTTCATAAATCAGCTTTTATAGGTGTGTGCAGTTGGATCACGTAGCATGAGGTACCTGGGAATGAGCCAGTCCTTTTTGTATTTCGTAAAGAAGCAGATTTCATGTGTGCATCTGGGTGAAGTATGTAAGTTTTCACAATATGATTTTTCATTTCCATTCATGTGCCATTCATTTCAGCAAGAAAGTGTTGTACCATGTTAGCCATAGATAGTAGTAGGGAAGTAAAAATGTAGGCGACACCGAGCTAAATGAATATGTTTTGAGATGCAAGTTTTAGGAGACAGTATTCAGTTAACCACACAAAAGGTATCGCCTACATTTTTTCTTTTATACTTTCTATCAATGACTAATATGGCCCCACACTTTACAGCTACAAAACTTTTAAAAGTGTGGTGTAGAGCAAATAATTAAATGTCATATTTTATTATTTATTACAGCTGTAAGCTGGCCTGATTTTTTTGCCATATGCAATTTATTATCAATGCGTGTAACTGTTCATATTTATTTAAATCACTATAATATAAAATTATATTAATATATAATATACAAAAAACAATAATAGCACAAAATTAAAAATATTAAAAGCAAATAATAACAATAATAATAGTGAATAATAATTATTGTTTATATTTTAATTATTAATATTGTTTTTGTTTTTCTTTAATAAGCCCTTATATCTGTGTATATATCGTGTATACGTTATTGGTTTAAAATTCCTTTATCTACTTGTGCATTGGAAGCTGTTTTTTCACACGTTCAATAAAAACTTTTTTGATTAGAAAAAATAAAAATAAGCCCTTATATAAAACAAAGTCATAAGCATGTTATATTGGCACATGACATGTATATGCATTACATGTAAAGTATTCTCATTTTTAAAATATATATTGATTCTGGTCTCTGGACAGTAAATCTGAAATGCATGTGTGTTATGTGATGCTCAAGATGGAAAAAATATCTGATAAAAGCTTCAATTACTTTAACCTTCAAATAGATGATTTGTCTACTTCCCATATTCCTATCAGGTTACCGCACGATTTATTGAATTTCTCATCTCCAGAATTATGATATATTTATAGCTTTCAACAAAACACACTGAAATAGCTGTGTCTCTGGCATAGCCCATGTAATTACCATCCTCTACTGATAGATGTACACAGTATTTGCCAACAATTCATTTTCTGTTTTGTTACCTAACCTGCTGATGGCTCTGCATAGACTTGAATTAGTGTTCGTTGATTGTAAGGCCTCTCTTGCACTAAAAAATATTATTTTTGTGGCTAACAAATTACATCAGTAATTATTTTCCTATTTATTTAATGTATATTGCCCAAAATTCTAAAGGCTGTCAGGTAGTAATAAATGTGTGTGTGTAGCTATTCAATGTACTGTATGGTGCTGTTTCTACTTTTATGTAGGATAAATCAAAAACACTTGCCCTGTTCATTGATACTTTTATGGGCAACAGTATAGAGCGGATACTTGTCCTCCTATGGCTACAACTTTGGGAGGAATACTATACAGGCAGTCCCCGGGTTACAAACAAGGTAGGTTCTGTAGGTTGGTTCCTAAGTTGAATTTGTATATAAGTTGGAACAGGTACATTTTTAAAGTGTAACTCCAGCCAATAATTGTATTTAAGGTTTTGGATAGATAGCATGTGGAAGGGTTAACACCCCTGTAACCTTTGTTTTGCTGTCTGTGCTCCTGTTCCTAAGGTTTCACCTCACTTTCTGTCCATGGATTTTGAAAATGTTGGGTTGTTGTGGAAACAAGGATTGGTGATAAAGCTTCAGTGGAGACACCTTTTTCCCATGATAACTTTAAGGCCTTGTACACACGGACGGACTGTCCGCTGAAAACGGTCCGCCGGACCGTTTTCAGCGGACGTGTCTGCCCGGAGATTTCTGTCTGATGGTTGTACACACCATCAGACAGAAATCCGCGCGTACACGATACGCGGTGACGTGGCCGTGCCGTCGCCGCGACAATTACGCGGCGACGTGCGCGGCCCTGGAAGGTCAATGCTTCCACGAATCACTTTGACGCATGCGAGGGATGGCGGCCGAGCGGACATGTACGGTGAGTCTGTACAGACGACCGAACATGTCCGACGGACAGGCTTCCAGCGGACATGTTTCTTAGCATGCTAAGAAATTTTTGTCCGCTGGAAAACGGTCGGCTGGACAAATGTCCGCTGGAAACCTGTCCGGTCGGCCGTACACACGACCGAACATGTCTGCTGAAACTGGTCCGCGGACCAGTTTCAGCAGACATGTTCGGTCGTGTGTACGGGGCCTAACAGGAGTGAATTTCCCTTCCTAAGAGTAGATTTCTTCTCATTTCCTGTTGTCTTCCTCCGTTTGTAAGTATGCGTTGTATGTAAATAGAATTTTTATAACTCGGGGGCTGCCTGTACATTTTTTTTTTTGTTTAATCCCCAACCATCAGGCAACATGTTCTTGCAGGATGAACCTACTTCGGCTATTTATGAACATCTCTTGCTTCAGTCCCTACCAAACCTGTCACCGCTCAGATAGAAATGGTTAAGGGATATCCCCGCTCTTGATGATAATGATTGGACATATTTGGGACTACCCATTCAAGCAATTTGTTTCTTTTAGAGACTAGTTCAATTTAAGATTTTGCATAAGGCCTACTTCACACCTAATCGCCTCTACAAGCTTAATCCCACGTCTTCTCCAGCCTGATGGAGATGTTCCCACCAGATGAAGGATTTTCTACACATTTTCTGGGATTGCCCAGCTATCTCACAATTTTGGAGGGTGGTTGTTGACATTATCAATGCAGTGGCAGGCTCCTCCTTTACCCCCACCCCTAAGATTTGTTTGCTGGGCCGTGTAGAAGAAATTGTCCCCACCATAGTAGAAAGGACCCTTTTAGGTCTGCTCCTTGCTTTGAACTGGAAGAAATCCTTCCCCCCTAAAGTTCAGTTCTGGCAACAATTGGTAAATACAACTTTGCCAATATATAGACACTTATGCTAACACAGGCTTTCAAAAAAATGTATAAAGTATGGGCAAAGTGGCTAGGGAGCGCCACCACTGCTTTAATGCCTGAATCACCTTGATGTTGTTATAATGCCTTCTGATGTTTATTTACCTGCCCTGGAGGATAACCTTATGTAGCATTACCCCTGGAGGAGCTGCTGGATTTTTGGGCAGCGTATTACCTCATGGCTCCTCCAAATTCCTGTGCTCTTTATTACCCAGCTGGGTAAAAACAATAACTTGTGGTGAGGAAAGTAAAGTTGAAGAAGAAGGGAGAACTGTAGATTCAGGCTTTATGATGAGGAAACAGACCTGTTCCCAAACGTAACACTTCTCTGCGCCACTCCCGCCGGAGTGGGTTTAGCGTACCCGGAAAGGCCTCTCTCACTGACCTGGAGTATCACTCGGACAATTTCAGGATAAAGTCTCTGCCACAGACCCTCCTTGGTGAACTTGAACTTGAGGAGAAAGTCTCTGCCACAGACCCTCCTCGTGAGCCTCAGAAAGGTACTCCTGCCACAAGCCCCTTTCTGGATTGAATTCTAGGAGGTATCCCTCCTTGGATGAGTAATGTCTGGATCTCCTTCAACTTGTCGCTCATGTACCGACTGACAGGTGATCAATCCCTAAGAGTGCGGTTACCTTGTTCCCCGGTGGTTTGTCCAGGCCCTATTGGACCGCCAGCCTCTCAATGGCACTCCTCGGACTGACTTTCCACCGAACAGAAGTACAGCTTGGAATCTTCAAAGGTGGGAACCTCACTCACTGGGTCCCCGTCACTGTTCAGATGCTCCGGGCCAACATAGCTCCGGAACCAGGTACACTGCGTGGCACGCACGCCCCAGCCAGGTAGGCCATAACGCCGGGATGCCGTGGTGTGGCCACCCTAAAGGTGGGTGCCACACTGGACGAAGAAGACCCAGAACCAATGGCGTCTGTCTCATAAATACCCCTCCCCAACATGCACAGCGAGGTCAAACCCTCCTTATTGGCTTCTGGGAAGAGCACCCAAACCTCGACTTCACTGCTGCCACCTGCAGCACCAGGGCTGGAAGAACACCCCAGTACAGCAGAATGGGCTCACAGCACCGCCAAGCTGAGACAGAGACCTTGTTTTGCAACTAACAATCTGGATCAGAGTTTAACTACACTCTTATCTACCCTCAAATTTAACTAGCACCGGTACCATAAAGTACACAGGCGCTACACTTATGTTTGTGAAAGCTCCATTTCTGTCTGGTGCATGAGCTATTGAAAGAATATGGTATTGTGTTCATCTGCTTTCTCTCAGTATGATCCACATAATCACACAAGCTGCACTTGTTAAGTGGTTTGGTTTGAGTTCTTGTTTGGCAATTGGTGCCTGTATTATATTTTTTTTATGTAGATTGGCGCACCCCTGTGTGGGCTGCACCGCCTTCTACAGTGTTTTTTTTTCCGTTTGTATCATCATCGAAAATTCAAATAAATAGATTTAAAAAAAATTCTGGCACTCAAATGTCTCATGGCCAATGACTGCTTGTCTCGTGGGATATAGAATGGAATATGATGATTTCATTAGTGTGCTGCTCGCAGTTTTCCTTGCTGAAGAGAAAGCTGCAGTGCAATGATATCATTGCTTCTGCTTCACTTATTTGTGGATCTGTGTTGTTTGAACCTCTTCTACTATTGCATGATTATTACACCATCCATTATCAGATCTCCAGTTGTCCTAGAGGCAGCTGGTAATAGCAAGGACATAGTAATTCAGTCATGAGAAAATTAACAGCTGCAGAAAAACCAGAGGCAATACTGGTGACTAATGATTTTTGTTCTAAGAGCCTGGCATCCCCAAATTAAGTCATCTGAAGAAGAAATAAAATAATACATTTGGAGAAGGTTAGACTTAAGCCATAGAACATTCATTCCTACCATGAAACCATGCCACTAAATACCCTGATGAATTATATTTGGCATCTAAGGGATGGATTTATAATGGCAAGTTGATATCACCAATCACTCAATATTATACTCAGCAGTATTACCCAACATAGTGTAGCTCTGATACTTTATGGAGTTAAGGGCTAAATCACACCAGCCGCTGCATTACAACTAACCGACTGGTACACGGTGCAGCCCAGCAGGATCGCCACAGTACCGTTGCATCAATCTCAGTGCATCATAATTTTCATTTTTTTTTAAATAAACTCGACTGAATTGTCAAGAAGTTCAATTGCCAGCTGCACGGTGCGAAGCAGTAGATTGCCTTGCACTGTCTTGAACTATGCTTGCAGGCAGTAATTGTGATAGACGTGAAACTAAAATGAAAATTTTATGTTATGATTAGAAATATTAAAGTGTATTTCGGTAATATTTCTTTAGTATATTGCTTATTTTCCTTGATAAGTTCTATCAGAGATTGTTTTAAAGGGATTTGATGTTTTGTGAAAAGCAGAACTGTTTTCCAAATTAAGAAGCAGAGGACTTTTCAAATGAAGCTTCCCCATCCCCCATTGTAATTCACTCTTCCGTGCATTCCTGATCATTTCAAGAGGAAATTGTGACTTTGCTACATCCTGCCTTTTGGAGATGGGAAAGGAATTTGTGTCCTGGACTGTTTTTCCCTTAAAAGGCAACGTGCTGGTTTCCTGTGTATGGATTTGTAAATGGGCGATTTGCTGGAACTATTTCCCAACGAATATCCTTCCTCCTGCCCTGGACATGCCCCTTTCCAGCCCACCTCACTACATCCTTGCAGTTCTGATCGAGAAACCCCTATCATTTATGATGGAACAAAGACTTTGCCATGTGGATTAACAGAATGGGAGGGTAACTGGGTGGAGTAAAGGGTTATTGGGAGGGATTGATGGGTGTGTATTCTGTGACGACATAAGGAGAATAAAGCTAAGAATGAGAAGATTGCCATCAGCATTCTGCTCACATTTTACCCCCTGCATCTCTGTGCATCTGTCTGTTCTTCTCTTCTCTCATCTTCCTGCTGTGCACTTCAGCTCCAGACCACAAGAAGCTGTGTGTGTGTGTGTGTGTGTGTGTGTTCGTTTGTCTTTGCTTATTTCCACAGATTATAGCAGTGAATCATGGCAAATCCAAATCAATTGGGCCCAACGTGCTTCTTTTGGACTTCAAGGACAGACTTTGTGGACGCACAAGAAACTGGCTGAGAATTGAGGGACCGTCTACCATTGAAAGGGGCGTCATGAACCCCTAAACACGGTAAGTGCGAGTTTTTTTTGGCTCCCTTACACCGCGTTACAGGCTGGACGGCCTCTGTTCCCATCTAGTTTGTCTACAAATTCCGAGCCTTTGAAACAGACGGAATAATTCTGGTCCAGAAGTGAACCCCGGTTTGTGTTGATTCACTGCTATTAATTTGTTTTGGTTCTTGCCTGTTTGTATGCTGCCTGTGAGTAGAAGGGTGAGCTTGTGGGTTGTTTGCTGTCTGTTTGTGGTTGTGTGTGAAATCGGCCTACTAAGTTAAGGTACTGGTCGTGCATCGTCTCGGATTAAGCCGATGTGATAAAGGGGTGTGCACGGGGAGTGCATGCTGGCTGGGTTGAGCCTGGGACAGCTCTAAGGAAGTTGGCTGCGAAGATATGGGTTTGTTTTATTTTATGCTTGTGAAAAAATATTCCAAACCTCCTTGTTTAGATTAATTGGGGAACTGGGATTCTGGGGTTTATTTGAGTATGTCTGTGGTGAGATATTGAGTCAGCTTTTCCACATTTTGTCCTTGCTTTGAATAACGCGGGGATTTTTGCTTACTAAGTTTTCCTCTGTAAGGAAAGGTGGGGGTCGAAAGCTGGAGGAGGTTGTTGCATGTGTCCTCTGCTAAGCTGTAAAGCTGTTTCTATTCTCGTATCTAAATTGTTTCTTTTCTTGCACTTCTGCCTTTTGTCACAGTTGGCTAAGCAATTAACTCTTGGTCTTTCTTCATTCTTAACTCTTTCGTCTGTGGCTTCTTGCTCTGCTAACTGTGCTGATTTGTGACCTGAAACCCTATGCCTTTCATCACAGCTGGATACCAATTAAGGGTTTTCTGCCTAGCAGTCTTAACTCTTTGCAGTCTGAACAGGAAACTTTTTCATTTCTGTGCCTTTCCTAGTTAATTTTTTTTGCTGGGATGATCCTTTTGTCTTTCTCAGTATGTATGTGTTTTTATTATGCTGGATAACTGTGTTTGACTGAATAGAATACCTGGCTTTCTTGTTGTATGTATTGACTGCTGTTGGCACTGACTTTTGTTTTTCATCTACAGAAGTCTGACGTTTTTCTTTATAACTTCTGACTCCCCTTCTTCTTCGTCTTCCATTTTGCTTTTCTTTGGCTTTAGATTTTTCCCGCCTTTTCTGAAAAGCTCCTCCCCCCTCTGCCATCTTTTTCTTAGCTCCTCCCTTTCTTCTCCCTTTTTCATAACCACCCCCCCCCCCCTCCGCAATCTTCTTCTTAGATCCTCCCGTCTTCTCCAAATCTTTGCCGCTCTTTTTTCATAGCTCCTCCCCTCTCCACCATTTTCTTCTTAGATCCTCCCGTCCAACCCTTTCTTTGCTGCCTACTACACAGCCCCCTATCTTCCCCTCCCTCTATGTAGCATGCTGATTGTACTGACTGTGCTAGAAGTGATTTGATTGCGTCTAATGGTACATTGTGTCTGTAACATATAACTTATGGTGTCTTTCTTTGCATGCACTTTTCGTTTGGGTTCTCAACTCTGTGCTGGAATCGAACTCTTTCTTTCTTATTTCTTTCTCCTTTCTTCAACCCTTTTTTTTCTTCTTCCCATTGAAATTCATTGATCCCTTTTCCCAATTCCTTGTTGGCAAGTGGTGAATGAATTCTTCTTATTATTATTTTTGCTGTTTTTTTTTATATTTCTGGGATGCCTCCCTGATATAATATATACTCCTGCCCCCTCCCTGGTGGGGGGATAGAACTGGGTGTGTGAGGAATGTGGGAGGTCCAGACCCCTGCATCCTGCCCGCCCTGAGCTCTGCCACATTTGCAAGTTGGAGGATAGCCCCCCTCTTCCCCCCCAGGGACGACAACCTAGGAGACAGTTTTTTGTAACACAGAGTTTTTTTTTTTTTAACAAAAGGTTGACTTGGGATATTGCAACTGTTTCTGTACAATTAAAATTGGTCTGAATATGCCTGTTACATTGTACGCTGATTTATCAGATAATTCGATTTAACTAGAAATAATGGGATATTTCTCCTGAGGTTTAAAAAATATGGAACAGACATTTGATGCACATAATAAGCAATTGTTAAGTCTTTATTTTACAGTTAAAATCTTCTACAGAGAATTAATTTAGGTGAATTATTTCGTCCCGTTTTTTTTTATCCTTTTAATCGGATAGATTGAATGCGTGTTCTGTGGGGACCTGTCCCATCTGGGTTGCCCACTTACACTTACACTGACGATGCCATGCACTGTATTTTGACTTGATACATAGAGGGCTTTTTGCCAGTTTTGAAATTTATAATGTGATACCCAGGGCCTGTTATTGTCTTTTCGTTTCCCTCATGTTCTGCCCACGATGCCTGCTGGAAGCATGGGCCCCGCCCGACTGCTTGAGGCCGTGCCCCTTCTTTCCCCTCACGTTCTGCCCAACTGTATGCCCCGCTGGAGGAAGCATGGGCCTGCCCGGATGCTCTTCCCTGCTGAAGGCTTTGCCTCATTCTGAACGCATATGGTGTCGCCTCCTGCCCGCTGCCCGCTGCCCATACTGGATTCTGTGCCCTCCGGCCCACGGGCCTTCTTCTTCATGCCCTCCTTAGTCTGTCCAGGGGGGGGTAACTACAATGCCACTTCGCTGGACAGACACGTAAGGGAGGAGAATGATGTAGATGGGAGTGGCAGACCTACCTGAAGGTAGAATCCGCTCATATGCTGTCATGTGTGCCCCGACCTCAATGCCTTGACCTCATGGGGTGCCCAAAAGCGGTAGAGAGAGTGTGTAAATCCTGGCGTTCATGACTACAGAAGCTGTGTTCACAAGTCACAAATGAGGGATGAGGAGATTCTGGGTATCACATTGGAACAGTAGAACATTTTACATAGTACATTTAAATGGTTTTATTCCACATGCTGTGCCATGCCATCCTCAGGGTTAAGTGGGTAAGTGGCCCCAAGGGGGGAGCATTCAATACATTATCCCTTTCTGAAATCTTGTTTGAGACAGTCTCTAGATTAGATTGTTATAAGCTATGATTATGTGACCGCTTTTGAAAATAGGTAACTAATATTCGTGTACGAGTTTTTCTCACATTCCTGATGTAGGTACCGATAATTACCAATATCCCCTGGGTGATGATTAAGAGGTTCCTTCGAAAATATTCTCTGGAAGATGAGTGATATTATGGACTGTGCCCAAACCTGAATGAAATTATATATCTTTTTTCAAATACATGGGATTGTGACCACTGGGGTTTGTGGGTTGGAATATCTCAAAGGGGGGGTCCCGGTTACATAGGGTAATTAGTTAATTCATGTCAGAGTGTAAAGAAGTTCTTTAATGAGATAATTAAGTTTAATTCTGCCTGTAAATGTTTATGAATATGTTTACCCCAACAACTGAAAATGTATTATGACATGTCAAAACATGCATGGGATTAGAACAAAGGTTTAATGGGAAAATTGTTGATTGAGATTGTGTGAAGAATTGTATACAATTCAGTCTATGGTAAACAACATGGTATTTTATGTTTAACTGAAATCCTACAGATCTGGTTGTAAGAATTAATAAGTAGAGGTTTGAGCAATGTTTACAACAGATTCTAAACTTGGGTTTGGTTTATTATAAGGTTCCCCAGAGAAAAATATTAAAATATGAAAGTTATGTTCAATCTAACAACTTTATAAAAAATATTATTATAAAAATTGTAAAAATAAAATTAAAAAATAAACAAGTGTTAAAAGTTATTATAAAATGACATTTCTGATAAAATATAGATTGTGAGTAATTATGAGTGACTTTATCAGTAGAAAACAATGGTCGGTTCATGCGCAGGGACTGGTCAGTGGATTTCATGAGATTTGTCCTCTAAGCGATCTTTTGTCGCTATTGGAAGTTAAGGAATGTCATGTTATAATGTGGTGTACATGATTTTTGGCAGATGTACAAACCAAATATGTTTTAAAATTTTTGAAAAAGAGTTAAAAATGAGAAAAACGATGCAATTCGATTGGATTGTATATGGTCTAAAACTTGTACAATCTGCTCCAAGCATGGGGGGGACAGATGTTTTCCCTTAGAGGTCATTAACAGCAGATCAGGTTACAGGCTGTGGTGGTTTACAGGAGTGAGTGCTAGCTTGAAATCCGACTCCCAGTCTAAGCATCCTCAGCTGCTGTGCTTTACAATGGCTCTTTTGCAAGTTTGAAGGGAAAAACAAATAAATATCAGAGTTTATGTTAAGTAAACTATGGAAGCGTATTATGAGGGTAAATCTTTCTTTAATAATAAAAGGTAATTTGTACACAATCATTAGAAGATCTGAAAGAAAGCCCTTATCAATAAAGTATTGTTTTTCTCTTTCTTTTCCTTTCTTTTTCTCTCTCTCTCTCTTTCTTTTGCTCTTTCTTTCTTTCTTCCTCATTCTTTCTTTCTTTTTCTCTCTCTCTCTCTCTTTCTGTGGGTTTTTGCACCATTTGGTTTGAAGAATACCTTACTTAAAGGGTGTTATTTTAAAGAGAATGAAATATGGTGTTAATCTGCATAGCTTAAAAAAGGTCAGATAAAATAGTGAAAAATAAAGTAATAAATAAATAAAGTTTCTTTAGGAAATAAAATATTTAGGACAGAGCCCAATATAAAATTAAAATGCAAATGAAGGGAAATATAGTAATTTGGTGGGAACGGATGCTTTTATGAAATTTAACTTAGTAATGTAAATGTAGATTGGATAAATTCTGGTTGCTATGGTCAATAGAGGTTTGTTTACTATAAACAAGAATGCATTCCAGTATATTACTGAACACCTAGAGGCCACTTCACAAATGACTTTGTATAAAATTATGGCCTTATACAGGATATTAGGTGAACAAGGGGGGCATTTAGAATGTCACCTGCGGACAATATTTTGGGTGATAACACATTTGTACTCAAATAGGTATAGCAATTCTGTTTATATTGGTTATGATAATGTTTTGTTATATGGACCATGTCCTCCATTACCGTCCTTGTCTGTTAAGAAATAACAAAGAGAATAAACTGATAAAATATTCATTTCAAGGGGGGGCTGTGATAGACGTGAAACTAAAATGAAAATTTTATGTTATGATTAGAAATATTAAAGTGTATTTCGGTAATATTTCTTTAGTATATTGCTTATTTTCCTTGATAAGTTCTATCAGAGATTGTTTTAAAGGGATTTGATGTTTTGTGAAAAGCAGAACTGTTTTCCAAATTAAGAAGCAGAGGACTTTTCAAATGAAGCTTCCCCATCCCCCATTGTAATTCACTCTTCCGTGCATTCCTGATCATTTCAAGAGGAAATTGTGACTTTGCTACATCCTGCCTTTTGGAGATGGGAAAGGAATTTGTGTCCTGGACTGTTTTTCCCTTAAAAGGCAACGTGCTGGTTTCCTGTGTATGGATTTGTAAATGGGCGATTTGCTGGAACTATTTCCCAACGAATATCCTTCCTCCTGCCCTGGACATGCCCCTTTCCAGCCCACCTCACTACATCCTTGCAGTTCTGATCGAGAAACCCCTATCATTTATGATGGAACAAAGACTTTGCCATGTGGATTAACAGAATGGGAGGGTAACTGGGTGGAGTAAAGGGTTATTGGGAGGGATTGATGGGTGTGTATTCTGTGACGACATAAGGAGAATAAAGCTAAGAATGAGAAGATTGCCATCAGCATTCTGCTCACATTTTACCCCCTGCATCTCTGTGCATCTGTCTGTTCTTCTCTTCTCTCATCTTCCTGCTGTGCACTTCAGCTCCAGACCACAAGAAGCTGTGTGTGTGTGTGTGTGTGTGTGTGTTCGTTTGTCTTTGCTTATTTCCACAGATTATAGCAGTGAATCATGGCAAATCCAAATCATAATGTTCAGTGCACACCACCAGTGCACCACCACAACACAGTGGTGTGAATTGGGCACACCGAAGACAAGTCATTTAGCCAACACAGTCCCACCACATATGGTGTGAATATACCCTAACGCAGCATAGAAAACTCATTGGTTTTTGGGGAGCTGGCCATGTGATTTGGGAGGACCTGTCATCCTTTTCTGTTTAAAGGCTTCCATTCATTCTTATTGTTCCCCGTCGGCTTTGGATTTCTGAAGCCAGCAAAGAGAAATGTAAAGCACATTTCTGTGCTTTATAAATGCACAGTACAGCCATGCCGCTGCTTTTTAAATCTACAATTTAAATGGAGAATGGATATTGCTATGTGCTCTCTATTATACTTTGCCAGGCCATATACACTGTGACCTGGATTTTATGGCCCCATGGAGTTCCCTCTAGTGCAGAAAATAGAGTCTCATGATTGGAGGAGACAGTTTGACATGTCACGTGACTGGGCTTTTTGTTTCTTACACTCTTATGCCTCGTACACACGTACGGGTTTTCCCGTGGACTTTTTACCACCGGGAAAGCCGAGAACCGGTTCGGCAGCTTTTTCCCCCTACACACGGCCAGTTTTCCTGGCAGGAAAACTGCCATGAGAGTTTTGGCCGGGAAACCCAGCCGTGTCTATGCTCCACCGCAGTGTTTCCCATAGGAAAACTTCCGGGGAAAAGACCGCTGGGAATCGCGGCAGGACATGTCCTCATTTTTCCTGCTGGGATTCCCGGCAATTTTCCTGTCAGGAAAACTGCCATGGAGCATACACATGGCCAGTTTTCCCGGCCAAAAGCTGTCATGGCAATTTTCCAGACGGGAAAACTGGTCGTGTGTACGAGGCATTCGATTACAATGAGTAGCGAGCACTAAGTAAATTTATAAAGCTGATTGTTGTGCTTTGTAAATATGCAGTATCTTTTCTTTGAAGCAGCGATAAGGCAGTAGTGTGCCACTGCTTTATAAACTGTCCCCCAATTAAAGCAGAACTAAACTGAATCTGAGCACCACAAACTAAAAAAGCTATTTAATTAATTTGTAATATTTAATATTTAAAGCAAGCCCCCCCCCCCCCAATCCATCCATGTCTCCATCCTTCATTTTGCTGAGAAATCACTTTGATCACTTTGAAAAACACTCCACTGAATTTTAGGCCAAAACCAACCAATTCATATAGCATTTACATCCCGGAATCCATCTGCCCTTAGCTCAGGCATGCAGGCAGGAGGGTGTGCTTAGCTGAGAAAACCCCTTCTCCCCTCCTAAAGACTCCTGGGAAGTATGACATAATTTGCCTAGGTCTTGAACCCCAGAAGAAACTTACAAAATGTAAAAAAACAAGTAAATACGGCATACTTTCCTATCTATGTACTATATAGTCAATGTTGATTGAGAGAGTTTATTTCCACTTTAAGGCTTTTAGTGAGTTTAAACACCATTCTGTGTTTTGATTCCTCAAAGCTAAGTTAACATTGACCCGTGAGGTCCTGCTGCAAATAGCCTGTTACATGTGCTACACAAATGTATATGTTTTGTACCCTGACTTTCAGGTAGGGATCAACAGATTCCCTGAAAAGAGAAGAAATTACACAATAAGGCTGGAATGTGGCTGCCGTGAATCTTGCAGTTGTAGCTATTAGTGACCACGGGGTTCCGTCAAGCTGTGCTGAAATCTGGGAATCCAAATGCATTTGATGTCTCTTGTATTATTCTGTAAAACATGGCAGCCAGTGTCCTGTGTGTGGTCTCTGGTCAGTGGAGTGGGAAATGCTTACATTTATAGAGCATATAATTGAGCTTAAAAACACAGTAATGTGTGCGACCAAGGGAGGATAAAATTGGAGACATATGCTTTTGTAATACTTTTCTATTTTCTGTGTGGTTTTTGGGAGCTGTTTAATGTATGCTCTGTATTTATAATATATAATAAAATAATTGGTATTAATATTCCCAATTATGTATTGGCAATGTCATTTAGACAGACTTCTGGCTGAATAAGCTACACCTATATATGGATCATTAAGATATTACAAATTCTGACCTTCATTTATTTCTTCTATTAAATTCAAATAGCTTTTTCTCAGACTGAAATTCCTTGTAACAGAAGAATATTTGTTACATTCAGCCACACAGAAAAATGTAAATTCTATGTCAAACATTATGAGTTTCTGTTCAGTTATGGAGATGTTAGCATACTTATTATGAACTGTTCTAAAGCCTGCATGAACATTCAGAATAAATCAGCTTCCTGGTGCATCAAATCAAATGGTGTGCACAATCTTACAGTTTGCTTTCTTTAGAAAGCGACTACATCTTGAGTAAAAAAGCCTGTTCCCTGCCAGCATGCCGCAGAGAACGGAACCTTGCTTATGTGGACGCAGATCAAAAGGGAGCATAATCTTTTCTGATTCCAGGTCTATAGGTTTAACTTAGTAGGGGCTGTGTTGGAGCTCTGTCAGAAGATAATTTGGGTGCTGTGGAAAGGTTCATCTCTGCCCCCCCCCCCCCCATTTCAGCGGTCAGCAGCAGAGTGGGGGACATAACTTCTCCTATAGATCCTGCACCTCTCTGTGCATTTGCAGCACACCCTTTTCTCCTTTTGCCCTAGTCTCAGCAGTCAGCAGACTTCAGCAGCTAACTCCAGCCTTCCTCAGGTCCTCCTCCAGACTTTCTGCCTCCCATCTCTGCCCTAGCTTCCTCCCGGCAGCAGCACAAAGTAACAGGGGGGCTTTTTGATGTAGGGGAGGGTGAGGGACTTTTGCCTTCTGATGGTGGGGGGCTCTTTCTTTACATCTGATGTAAGGGATGGTGGGGTGTTCTGGACATCTGCTTAATATTATTATGAGAATAATACAGCTCTAAGCCAGTTGAAAAGGAGGGTCGCACACAGCTGGTATCATCCACAAGAAACTTTATTGGAGACTGCTTAGACACAACTACAAGGTAGATACAACTGGACTTTTGAGGGCAACCATAATGCTGATGCATTATAGTTTGACACCCCTGATGTAGGCTAGTGTGACAACGAGCCTGCAGGAAGCGGGCTGAATCCCACCTTTTTGCCACCAGGCTTCCATCATTTTATACATAGCTCATGGTGCCCCCTCTCCATGTCTGACCAGCAAGCCTCTTGGATGGTGTTAACCCTTCCTCACCCTGATGTCATTGTGGAACTATTTGCTTTTAATATCATTAATATCATCCTTCTCAAGTTTTAACAGCCTTCTGCAGTTCTTGTTCACCGTTTCTACAGTGCAAAAAAAACATATTTTTTTCAGCTAAAGTTTTGTATGTACTTCCTGGTCTTCACCCATAGAGTGCTGCTTTGTAGTTTGTCTTGTTATCCATTTTTCCAGTGGTTGGCAGCTGCACTGGGTTCCAGTTGATTTAATCCCTCCGGTTTATGACATACATATACATGACTGACAGCTTGTAGCACTCAATGACCTTGTTGTTTTGAATATTTACAGTGCCTACATCATTAGGCAGAGCCAAGTCAGCAACAAGACCACTACCAGAATCTTTTTTTTTCACGTAAGTAATTGTATTGACCTCCGGCATAAGAGGGCACTTCCCACAGACCACCAATGTATTAGGTACTTTACAACTGATAACTGATATAAAGGGGGACTTTAAAACTGACCACCAATGGAATGGAGCACTTCACTTCTGACCACCAATGTAAAGGGGTGTTTCCCCACTGAGTCAGCGGAAGGAAAAGTGCCCCATCATTGGTGTCACTGTCCTATCTTTGAAGTCAGTAGGGAGGAATAGTGTTCCACTGTTAGTTTCAGTGGGGGGGGGGGGGGGAATAGTGGCCCATCACTTTTTCCAATGAGAGGAATAGTGTCTCATCTTGTTGTCAGTAGGAGGAAGAGTGCATCGCCATCTGTGTCAGTGGGAGGAATAGTGTCCCAAGGGCCAATAAAAGGCAAGCCAAGTGACACATCCAGTCTGCAGGCCAGTTTGGGGATCACTGGTATAGAGTATGGGCATGTAAAAAAGTTCCAGGAGTCAAATATGCAAATACACCATGGTGAATGGCATCCAAGAGACAGTAAATGTCACAACATAAGACAAAATTTATTCAAACACTGGACAGACAGGTAAGGATATATTATAGGTAATTTACCATATCGTATGGTGACCAGTTCTTCTTGTCAGCTATACCCATAATTTACAACGTTTTTTGCGGGTTAAATCTCTCCAGGTGTGAGAATGAACAGAAAACGTTATATTATATTAGGTCACATGTGTCGCATATTAAGGAATTTCCTCTTACCATACTTTAAACAGCATGCACTATATTGCTAGCCCGATAAATGATGATTCTTCCTGCCTTGGTCTGGTATATTTTCTGGTTCTGCATTTTCTGACCTAATTTCCAGATTTTTAATACACATGGAATGTAAACTAGAAAAACATGTGAGAGTCTTGATTTCTTCTGATTAGTTTACACACATATGTAGCACACATGGAGCTGACAGGCAAAAAAAAAAACAACCAGATAACAAATTACTGTGATACACATTTTTCTAAGTCTCCTGCCAATGTGTGCTTCAGCTTAGAGGGGCATTCTGAAAACCAACTGTAGCGCTACCCTCGCAGGAGCTGCTGGCTTGTTGTTGGGATCGGCATATTAAGTTACATCAATGTTGTCTAGGGGTGTAGCTGATGAATAAAGTAGCGAGCGAATGTCCAGTACATGAAGGAAGGTTTTCAAATGCTTTATTTCAGGCCCAACATAGCCAACATCAACATGCAGTAGGAAGGAAAAGGTTGATGAAGCGATAGAGAACTTGCGGTATCAGGCCTGGATATGAACAGAGCAATCCTGCTCTCAGCAGCACAAAAATAGTAGTCTCAGTTCGTCGCCACTCTAGCCAGAGTGGGTGAAGTGCCCCCGGACAGACTCCTGCCACGAGCCTGGCAGCCGAAGCATCATTTTAAATTGCTGGGAGGAACAGGCCTCTGCCACAGACCTGGCTCTAGGGCCTCTGCCACAGGCCTATTACTTGAATGAGCTAAATGGACGAATTGAGCGAATCCTCCCAGTAGATTGAACATAGGTCACCGGATGACAGCAAAGAGTACCTGTCAGCATTCCGGTCACCAGATCCCCGATGGTTCGTTCAAGTTCTGTTGGACAACCTGCCTCCGGGTTCTCCTCAAGCCGACCCCCCAATCGAGCGGCACCCAGCCTGGGATCTGGGAATGACAGCAGCCCACAATTTAACAAATTGTGAATGGGAGCAAAATAACTCTCCCATTCCCCACTAACTTTAGCGTAGTGCCCATACTGAAAGTAAAGGGGGCGCTACACAACTTTAGTAGCAACTTCACTAGCAAGCATTCTAATGTCCTGTAAACCTGTCAGGTTTACTAATTGCATGTACTCTATGAATGCCAAACCTTACATAATGCCATTGTGGACCTCTCTTTTTGAAAACACCAGTTGCTCGGCTGGTATAATCATCAACTTTACCGCTTTCTGGGTCCATAATGTGGAGTATGTATACAGATCAAGAGTTTTGGTTTCCCTCTGACCAATAGAACTGAAACTAGAGACAGGCTGCTAACTAGCATTTTTGCCTTTGCTTCCATTCTGTACACACTGATTTAGCTACTTATATAGTATATTCTGTTTATTGCTGGCCATGAAGAAGGGGATGCTGATCCCCGAAACACATGTTTTCTTTATATATGTCGATTACATTTATTTGGTTGTATTCACGATCAAAGGCCATCTTGAGTTTATGTTTGATGCAAGCATTGCTTCTCCTAATAATGTGTAGCTTTGTAGCTTTCCAATCCATTTCTGTACAAAACACTTGAAGTCCTTCAACTCTTCATTGCTTAATGAGCAGTGTGTGACATTTTCCTTTGTTATATTGAGTCTAAAGCTGGCCATACACAGCTTGAATTTTAGCCATTTCCTGTGAATCTGATAAAATTTGAGTCATTGGTGACCCCTTGCAACACCATCCGGTTCAACAAACTTTGAAAAAAAGTTGGACACACAGTGACTGCAGCCCATGAGCAGCAGTCACTGTTCAGGTATTCTGAGAGCCAAGGTTGTCAGTGGTCAGAAAATAATAGCCGATAACAGGAGATACGTCCCCGCTGTTTAGCATGGATGAGAAAAGCTATGGATTTCTCTTGTTTAGCCCTCTGAGAGGGGAAACTTTACGTGTTTAGTCTTTATTTTCAATGGATCATCTCTGACCTAATGCCAGCCTAATTTTACCTTTCAATACAGGTTTTCTTTAAAGCGGAGTTCTACCCAAAAGTGGAAGCTCCCCTTATCTGACTCCTCCCCCCTCTGGTGCCACATTTGGCACCTTTCGGGGGGGTAGCGGGTACCTGTTTTTCACAGGTACCTGTCCCCACTTTCGGGAGATTGCACACGGCATGATCACGCAGAAGTTTGCCCCCTTCCTTCTTCCCCCCGCTGGCAGGCCATCCAGAAAGCGCAGTGCGCTTCGCACATGTGCAGTAGGGAACTGGCTGTGAACCCGAAAAGGCTTGGGTGACTACATCGCTGGATTTCAGGACAGGTAAGTGTCCTAATAATATTAGTCAGCAGCTACAGTATGTGTAGCTGCTGACTTTTGATTTTTTCCTGGGGGAGGGCGGACCTCCTCTTTAAGGAGCCTAATATGTGGAAAAAAATAAAACCTCACCATTGTACCACCGTCTGCAGCGATGACAGGGACTACGATGATTTAATATTTTCATGCTGTGTACACCATATTCTGACACAATTATGTCAAGGAAATTTATATTTATGACACTATTCAATGTTTTTCCATTGATTACTTCCAAGTATCCACGTTAGCCTTGTTTTCCTTTTCTTTGCCAATAGTAGTGGAACCCAGCATGATCATCTGCTGCTGTAGCCCATTTCTTAATTTTTTTTTGGTGTCCTTCTGCACACAACTGTTATAGGATGTGCAGAGCCCCCTAGTGGACACTACAGCATGTTATCTGGAGGATGGACAGAAGAATATATTAGGAAGGATGACCTCTTAAAGATTTGTATTGGATACAGGTGGCTAGATAGGCTGGCAGTGGGTGTTGTGTGGGTGGTGTCTGAGTGGGCTTTAAAAGTACTGACCGGTTGGAGTGAGTCTTTTTGCCATTGAGTCTAGCTGAAGATACTGAACACAGAGGAAGACTTTATGTAAAGTATCATTGATGTTCTTTTGTTTCATATGCTCTGTAATATTTTCTTTTAGTGTTTTATGTTATCATTTCTATTTTCTTGGGAGACAAATCAGATTCTTGGTTAATTAAGCAGTGTATTTATATTTTATAGCTTGTTATTGTACCATCGCCATTAACTTTATCAGAGCTTTACTAAACTAGCTAATTATAGAAATAGACAAGTTAATACATATTTATAATAAATAAGGGGAATTCATAACCACCCAATATTTATTTCACCTATCCTCTTGGCTGGGACAGCACCTAACTAACTGATTCCACCTGCCCACACACACAACCAAGTACACCTTAAAGTGATTGTAAAGGCTCAAGGTTATTTACCTTCATGCATTCAGCGGGGGGAAAAATTCCTTCCTGATCCCCCAAGAGGCAATCGGATTTCCCTGGATCAACTTTACCTATAAATGACAGTTATAATATGTACATTTAGGAAAGTATCCAGGCCTTTCTTAAAGCAATCTACTGAGCTGATCAGAACCACCTCTGGAGGGAGTCTATTTCACATTTTCACACCTCCTCCTGTGAAGAAACCTTTCTGTATTTGGAGATGAAATCTCTTTTCCTCTTGATGTAAAATGTGCCCCCTTGTCCTCTGTGTTGACCGTAAAGTGAATAACTCAACACCAAGTTCACTATATGGACCTCTTATATATTTGTACATGTTGATCATATTCCCCCTTAATCTCCTCTTCTCAAGAGTGAATAAATTCAGTTCCTCTAATCTTTCCTCATAGCTGAGTTCCTCCATGCCTCTTATCAGTTTGGTTGCCCTTCTCTGCACTCCTTGGTTGCCCTTCACTCTCCAGGGTCTCTGCCTTCTCATTGGCTGAGACAGTAGCGAAAGCTATTGGCTCCTGCTACTGTCAATCACAGTCAGTGAGACAATGAGGTGTGGGAGCAGAACCAAGTCGTGCTTTGTGTCTGAATAGACAGACAAAGCAGAGGCTCGGAAGCGAGCCTACTTGGGTGTCCCCATAGCAAGCTGCTTGCTGTGGAGGCACTTAGAAGGAGGGAGGGCCTTTGGGGGACCACAAAGCAGGACAGTATGACATGTTTGTTATTTTTAAAGAACTTTAATGTCACTTTAAATAAACCAACAGCGCAGGCAGAGAGCCTGCAGTGTTAAGCACATGCTGGGAGTGGCGACCTGGGGGGTGTTCCTAGTATGACTAGGAGTTTGGGACCCCACTGCAAAAAACAGGCACTAGGTTACAACATCTTTGCTGCACATCACCCCATGGGCTAGGCTTTTTGGCCAAGACTGTGGCAATATTTGTTACCAGGCCACAAGGTCTAGCCATTCATGGCTATGAATAAGCACTAATCCAGTGCGAAACGCGTCGGCTGTTCCCTTGTTTCCATTGCTGTAACCCTGTGATGTATCTGCTGTTTGTTTAATAAAGACAACCTCAACGGTCATTGGAGTGCAGCTATGTTACGGAACCATGAACCAGACGTACAACAAGAGATAAGTGAAAATAAGAAGGCTTTATTGAAAATCAAGCTGTAAAGCAAAAGTCCAAACGGATGGTGAAACCGAAGCAGAGTCTTGCGAAGCCAGAGGTCAGGAACCAGAAGGGTAGTCAGACGAAGCCAGGATCAGGAACCAGCAGGGAAGTCAGACGAAGCCAGGATCAGGAACCAGCAGGGAAGTCAGACGAAGCCAGGATCGGAACCAGAAGCAGCAGCAGTCTTAGAAGCATGTGAACACAGGAGGACCAAGCAAGGAACTGAAGCCACAGACCTCCTATATATATGAGCCAGGCATCCAGCTCCTCCCAGTGGGAAGGAGGAGCCGCAGGGTGGGAGGCTACAAGAGACCCAGAAACCAAGATGGCCGCCAGCACATGTCAAACGAAGGAGACAGGAGAGAGGTAAGACCATGACAGTACCTCCCCCTCAAGGGCCCCTCCTCCGCGGTGCAAAAAACGGTTTCTGAGGGAAGCGTGCGTGGAAGGCTCGGAGCAAGGCAGGAGCATGGACATCTGCGGAGGGAACCCAGCAACGCTCCTCTGGACCTTAACCACGCCAGTGGACCAAAAACTGCACCCGACCGCGGACCAGGCGTGAGTCCAGGATATTGCTCACCTCATACTCCTCATGATTGCCCACTTGGACCGGACGAGGCCGAGGAACCGAGGAAGTGAAGCGATTGCACACCAGTGGCTTCAATAGGGAGACATGAAACACGTTGAAGATCCGCATGCCAGGAGGAAGCGCAAGGGCATAGGCTACCGGGTTTACCCTGCGAAGCACTCGGAAGGGACCAACAAAGCGAGGAGCCAGCTTGGGAGTGGGCACTCGAAGGTTGAGGTTGCGAGTGGACAACCATACACGGTCTCCGACCTGGTAGGAAGGAGCAGGCGCTCGTCTGCGATCAGCCTGGAGTTTCTGGCGCTGCGCAGAGACCTCAAGGGACTTCTGGATCTGTACCCAAGAGGCGCGTAGGACGGAAAGGTGATCCTCCACAGCCGGAATATCCTGGGGAGAAAATGCCTCCGGTAACACGGCAGGTTGGAACCCATAATTGGCCATGAAGGGAGACGTCCCAGAGGAAGAGTTCACCGCCGTGTTCCTGGCAAACTCAGCCTAAGGCAGGAGGACAACCCAATTGTCCTGGTGATCGGAGACATAGCAACAAAGGAATTGCTCCAAGGCCTGATTGGATCGTTCTGCGGCCCCATTGGACTGAGGGTGGTAGGCCGAGGAGAAGGAGAGATGAATCCCCAACTGGGAGCAAAAGGCGCGCCAGAACCTGGACACAAACTGACTCCCCCGATCCGACACAATCTCCTTGGGCAAACCGTGCAACCGGAAGACCTCCCAGGCAAAAATCGTGGCCAACTCTTGTGCAGAGGGTAACTTCTTGAGAGGAACACAGTGGCACATTTTGGAAAACCGATCCACAATCATGAGAATGACCGTATGGCCTCGGGATGCAGGGAGGTCCACAATGAAATCCATCCCCAGGTGTGACCATGGGCGCTCCCCGGTGGCTATGGGTTGCAGCAGGCCCAACGGAAGGTGCCGAGGGGACTTACTTTGGGCACAAACGGAGCATGCCGCTACATATGCGGCGATGTCGGAACGTAGGGAAGGCCACCAGAACAAACGTGAAACAGCCCAGGACAGCTGATTCTTACCAGGATGCCCCGCGGTCTTGGAGTTATGGTAGGTTCGCAACAACCGAATGCGCAACTCCTCAGGCACAAAACATCTGCCGTTGGGTCTCCCAGAGGGAGCACCAGATTGAGCCGCCAAAATCTGCTCACCAAGGGGAGAGGTCAGGCTGGTGCGAATGGCGGCCAGGATCTGATTCGGAGGTATGACCGAAGTCGGTATAGATTCCTCCCTGGACAGCTCGGAGTACTGCCGTGATAAGGCATCCGCCCTGATGTTCTTGGAACCGGGTAGGTAGGAGACCATGTAATTAAAACGTGACAAGAACAGAGCCCATCTGGCCTGACGTGGTGTCAATCTCTTGGCCTCCGAAAGGTAGGTCAGATTCTTGTGGTCCGTCAGGATGAGAACCGGAACCACCGAGCCCTCGAGCAAGTGCCTCCACTCTTTGAGAGCCTGCACTATGGCCAATAACTCCCTGTCACCAATCTGATAGTTGCACTCCGTGGGTGACAGTTTCCGGGAGTAAAACCCACAAGGAAGCAGCGGACCCTCTGGTGTTCTACGCTGAGACAGAAGGGCGCCTACTCCTGTCTCAGACGCGTCCACCTCGAGGACAAAGGGCAACCCAGGGTTGGGATGAGACAGAATCGGAGCCGACACAAAGGCGGATTTTAGGGCCTCAAAAGCCTGGATTGCCTCGAGCGGCCAGACCTGGGAATTACTGCCCTTCCTGGTCAGATCCGTGAGAGGCTTAGCCAGCATGGAGAAGTCCCTGATGAACTTCCGATAATAATTGGCGAAGCCCAAAAAGCGCTGCAAGGAACGAAGACCACTGGGCTGAGGCCACTGTAAGACAGCCGAAACCTTCTCAGGGTCCATGGAGAACCCCTCAGCGGAAATGATGTAACCTAAGAAGGTTACCTGGGATCGGTGAAATTCGCATTTCTCAAGCTTACCGAACAGCTTGTTCTCTCGTAACCGTTGCAACCCTCGCTTGACATCCAGAATGTGGGCCTCCATGGATTCAGAGTATACCAAGATGTCATCCAAATAGACCACCACACACTGCTGCAACAGGTCACGGAAAACATCGTTGATGAATTCCTGAAAGACTGCGGGCGCATTGCACAACCCAAAGGGCATAACCAAGGATTCATAATGACCGGTCCTGGTGTTAAACGCGGTCTTCCACTCATCGCCCGCCTTGATCCTTACCAGGTTATATGCCGCCCTCAGGTCGAGTTTTGTAAAGACCGTGGCCCCCTTAAGACGATCGAACAGCTCGGAAATCAAGGGTATCGGGTAAGCGTTCTTGATCGTGATGCGATTAAGGCCCCTGTAATCGATGCAAGGCCTCAACTCACCGCCCTTCTTTTTCACAAAGAAAAATCCAGCCCCTGCCGGGGACGAGGATTTGCGAATGTGACCACGGGACAGCGCCTCCATCACGTACTCCTCCATGGCCTCATTCTCCGCAACCGACAGTGGATAGACCCTGCCGCGAGGAGGAACGGCACCAGGTTGTAACTCTATGGCACAATCGTATGGGCGGTGCGGAGGTAGGGCAACTGCGCGCACCTTATCGAATACATCCCGGTACTCCTCGTATTCAGGAGGCAACAGAGAGTCCGAGGAAGTACACAGCAACTTGACAGGCCCATGGATGCAAATAGCCTCACACTATGGTGACCATGAGAGGATCTCGGCCGATCTCCAGTCGAAAGTCGGATTATGCTTCTGGAGCCAGGGGTACCCCAAGACCACCGAGTAGTGTGGAGACGAAATAATCTGGAAGCAGACCGACTCTCTGTGAACGGCACTAATGGCTATCCCCACTGGAAGGGTCTCATGAGTCACGTGTGACGGCTGGAGGGGTCTGCCGTCTATCGCCTCTAGAGCCAGCGGGGAACCTCGAGCCTGCAGAGGAATGGAATTGGCGGCAGCGAACTCACTATCAATGAAAAAACCACCAGCACCAGAGTCCACCAACGCCTGGGTCGTCACCGAGCCCCCGACCCAGGAGAGGACAACAGTGATCAGTGGTTTATCAACACGGGAAACCGGGGACGAAGAGACTCCACCCAAGATCTGCCCCCGACAGGATCTCAGGTGTGAGCGTTTCCCGGACAGTTCGGACATGCCAACCGAAAATGCCCACCGAGACCACAATACATGCATCCGCCCTCGCGTCTCCAGAGTACCCTCTCCCCCTCGGACAGGCGAGCAAACCCCAGCTGCGTGGGTTCACCCCCAGACAAGTCAACTCCAGGAGGCGTGGGAGGAGAGGGAGGCACGGGTGGGACAGCAAACGTAGGTGCCAAACTGTTAGGAGGCCTCCGCAGGCTCTCCTTAAAGGAAGGTCTCTCCCTGAGTCTGGTGTCAATCAAAATCAGGAAAGAAATAAGAGCCTCGAGCTCCACTGGTAGGTCCTTAGCTGCAACCTCATCCTTCAAGGCATCCGAGAGACCATGAGAGAAAGCAGCGACCAGAGCCTCATTATTCCAGCCCACCCCTGCTGCCAGGGTACGAAACTCAATGGCGTATTCGGCTACGGATCGTGAACCCTGTCTGACGGACATAAGGAGCTTCGCAGCAGAGGCGGCGCGAGCCGGCACATCGAATACCTTCCGAAGAGAAGCAACAAAACCGGAAAACTCGGCAACCACCGGATTGTTGTTCTCCCTTAAAGGGCTGGCCCAGGCCAAGGCCTTGTCTGAGAGCAGCGAGATCAAGAAGCCCACCTTTGATCTCTCAGTGGGAAAGGCATGTGGCAGCAACTCGAAATAAATGCCCACTTGGTTAAGGAAACCTCGGCACTGAGTTGGCTCTCCCCCAAATCGCTGTGGAAGGGGGGCAGAACCGGTCATACCCCGAAACACCGCAGGCGCAACAACAGGTGTCGGGGTAGACTCTGGCGCAACAACCGGAGCGGCAGTAGGAGCGGGCCCAGGAGCGACAACCGACCCATCGGCAACGGGAGCGAAATGAGCCGTGCGTTCAAGCAGGGTTTGCAACGCCACGGCGAACTGACCCAACAGGTGATCCTGCTAATCAAGTCTGGCAACCAGCGTGGGTAGCGAAGATGGCCCTGTACCGTCAAAATTCATGGCTTGGTCCTAATGTTACGGAACCATGAACCAGACGTACAACAAGAGATAAGTGAAAATAAGAAGGCTTTATTGAAAATCAAGCTGTAAAGCAAAAGTCCAAACGGATGGTGAAACCGAAGCAGAGTCTTGCGAAGCCAGAGGTCAGGAACCAGAAGGGTAGTCAGACGAAGCCAGGATCAGGAACCAGCAGGGAAGTCAGACGAAGCCAGGATCAGGAACCAGCAGGGAAGTCAGACGAAGCCAGGATCGGAACCAGAAGCAGCAGCAGTCTTAGAAGCATGTGAACACAGGAGGACCAAGCAAGGAACTGAAGCCACAGACCTCCTATATATATGAGCCAGGTATCCAGCTCCTCCCAGTGGGAAGGAGGAGCCGCAGGGTGGGAGGCTACAAGAGACCCAGAAACCAAGATGGCCGCCAGCACATGTCAAACAAAGGAGACAGGAGAGAGGTAAGACCATGACAAGCTATCCATTTTCTCTTCAATTCTTATGCATGTTTAGTGCACTGCCAGCACCCACAGTATCCTGAGTCAGCCTGCGATTGCATAGTCGACCCACCTGGAGCGGTGATTCCTTTCTCTCAAGGTCTCGCCATTGTCTTGCACACTGGCACATTGTTTTTCTTTTCACATATATCACTGTATTTATTTTTGTGTCTTTTCGTTCACTGGATGGTAGGATATGGATCTTTACCCCTACTCTAACGTCTAGGGGGGATGTGTGGCCACAGGTTCAGGTTCCTTTCTCCCCTGCCTTGGGGGTCTCTCTTTGGGATAGCCCCTAATCTATTACTTTTGGCTGATCATGAGGAGATTGGTTTGCCAGGCTTTTTTTTTTGCTAGGTGGACAAGAATGCCTTGCCCAAGAGTGCCAGGAAAGAGTACTTCCTCTTAGGCAGGGGGCCATATGAAACATACTGGTTCACCTTTTTTTTGTGTGTTTTATTCACATTCACTTTTTGGTTCACTTTGGTGTTCAGTTTTTGCACAACACACCCCATGCTAAAAAACAAAAAAACAAAACAAAATGACCTTCTTTTCAACTCCATACATATCCCCTTTTCACACTCATAGCTTTCTCTGTTCTTTATTGAAATTCTATTTTTTGAGCCTCTACTGTATCTGCCGCCGATACTTGAGATTTTCAAAAGCACTCTTAAAGTGTATGTATATGTAGCCAAAAAATTTGAATAGAATGTGGAAGGATTAAAACCTCTATCAAGATTTTTTTGCAGTCTGTGTATCTGCTGGAGAGAGCTAGCTTCACTAATGGTCCTGTTGATCATTGCCACTGGTACAGAAAGTGATGGGAAAACCAACATTTTAGAGTTGTCATGTGACGTAAGGAGAAATCTTGCATTTGCAGAAATGACATACTTCCTAATATGCCAAACAGTAATAAAAAAAGACAGAGGGCCAGATTCACAAAAGAGATACGACGGCGTATCTCCTGATACGCCGTCGTATCTCTGTGATCCGCCCGTTGTAACTGATTCATAGAATCAGTTACGCATAGATAGTCCTAAGATCCGACAGGTGTAATTGACTTACACCGTCGGATCTTAGGATGCAATTCTAGGCCGGCCGCTAGGTGGCGATTCCATTGCGGTCGGCGTAGAATATGCAAATGACTAGTTACGGCGATTCACGAACGTACGCTTTACCCGTCTTGCATTTAGCGCAATGCAAGTCGGGTAATTTGACGGACGGAGCATGCGCAGTACGTTCGGCGCGGAAACGCGCCTAATTTAAATGGTGCCCGCCCCATTTGAATTAGGCGGGCTTGCGCCAAGCGGATTTACGTTATACCACCGCAAGTTTACAGGTAAGAGCTTTGTGAATCAGGCACTTACGCTGTAAACCTGCGGCGGTGTAACGTAAATGGGATACGTTACGCCGCCGCAGCGTAACGTATTTGTACCTGAATCTGGCCCAGAGTTCCTAAGCATTCTATACTCTATCCAAAACTTAGAGGTTCACATGCACTTTAAAACTTACCTTTTGAAACAACCATTTAATCTATATGTTCTCTGCTATTAACTGATCCCTGGTCTCTTCTCTGCTGTACAATAAAGATTCTATTTTCACGTTCTATATAACTTAGTCAATCCATTACTTCTTGGTTCTACTTCTTATCGTGGGCTTACTCTACTGCTGTATCTTGTTACCAGTGTTTATATTTTTGCAGTACAACTGAATGTACTTGTCATTGTAATGGTCAATGGAATTATTATTTAATATTTATTGTATATGTATTTTCTGTATTCAGGATGGCTTCCTCTGTCAGTGAGACCTTGGTACAGCGTAATTTCTACAGTAGACTGGGGCAGAATAGGGATTATTAATGTTTTGTTTAGGGGTTAGGTTAGTATTAGCCCCTTTCAGACATGCAGACCGGATGTCCGCTTTTTCATCCATCCGTGTACAGATGAAAAAGGGACATGCATGTATCCCTATGGGATAGCAGGTGTCAGAGGATGAACGTCCGCTGACACCCAATATCTACCGTCCCCGCTGTGGTTCGATTCTGCAGACGGAGAAAAATCCTATTTTTCCATCCGTCTGCAGAGCGGATCAGGATAGCACGGACAGATGGTCCGTGTTCATCCGATCCCCCCATAGGGGAGAGCAGCGATCTGACAGGGCGGTCCCTGCATGGTGTGCGGGGACCACCTTGTCATCCGCCGGCTCAGCGGGGGGGATCTTCACGGGATCCGCCTGTGTGAAAGGACCCTAAGATAATTTTTGGTTTTAAATCGTTATTTTTTAAAATACATATGTGAAAGTATGTCACGTTATCTATTTAATCTATTAAAAGGAATAAAGCTTAAATCTTACTACAAATAATCACTATAAAGTGACATAGTGAAAATTATTATAAATAAAATCTCAACCCATAAATATATGTGTGAAAAATGTTTCACTCTATCATTATCTATGATAAATAATTGTTTTTTAAAAAAGCAGCAATGTCTGCAATACTTACTGAACCTCTTATCTTATGCAGTAACGGCACCCCCCCATTAGATGTCCTTGGTGTTTTGGATTGGATGATGCTTAGCGTCATCCAGACCAGAAGACAGAGGACCTGCTGTGAGTGCCCCTGAGTAACGCCACCATGGCACATTGAACTAATATACATATATATACATATATAATTGTTTTAGGGGATAGTTAAATGTATGGGTAGGCATTGGTTGGCTGTTAGAGAGCTGCTTCAGTGTGGGGTATTGTTCTAACACTGAAAGTGAGAGCTCTATAACTGATCAAGCTGTGATGAGATAGCTTAGGTCTCAGTAGCGTGGCAGACAGTGACTAGATACAAATTATATCTTACAGATCATAGAAAGCTTTAATCCAAAAACTTGTGCAGATCATAACAGTTGAACATCAGGTCAAAAAATCAAAGTTTGTCTAGCTCCAGTAGAATAATACAGGACATGTGGTGAATGGAGGCTATGGGAACGAAGACGGATGGGGCTAACCACACAGAGTATTCCCTAGCTATGGACTAAGATAGGGATGAAAATATCAAAGGAAAACAAACAGACAATGAATGTGTAACATGATACTCCCCGTCAAAATGTATGATTTCAAATATTAAATAACTGAGTACCAAATCCAAACATTACAAGTGAAAAATCCATTTCAGAAACATATAGCAAACACACTAGCATAAAGTAAAACTTTTAAAGTCATTACTGCCATCTGTAAGATGGCACTTGGTTCTTTAGAGGGGAAGGCAAAAAACCTGTGGCAAAAAATAATATTTTTAAAAGACTTATTATGCCTCTTAGAAAATATGCTACGGTGTTTGCTTTTCAAAATGTGGTAATTTTGTGGATTTCCCCTGTCCTGGTTCTCCAAGGCCTCCAAAAATGTGATAGGTAGTCATAAAATTAGATATGTAATTGTTGCCCCCAGAATGCCTGAAGGTGCCCCACTATGCATCTAGGCTGTAAAAGTCTCAAACATGTGGCATCCCTTTACTTGGGAAGAGCAGAAAAACGTGTTTTGTAGTATAATGGCAAGTACTGTATGCCTCTGCTGTGTGTGAGAAATGTTTTGTTAAAATTACAATGTTGTGAACAAAGAGCACATTTTAATTACTTTAATTATTTTCCAAAGAATTGTAGAAAAAAAATTATAACTTAAAAAAAAATCACAATGCCTCTTACTATATACCTTGGACTGTCTACTTTCCAAACAGGGGTCATTTAGGGGGGATTTTTACTATCCTGGCATTTTAGGGCCTCAAGAAAACATGTGCAGATCATACCAGATGAGTGTTTGATAGGTCAAAAAAGCATAGTGGGTCTGGCTCCAGCAGAATAAAGTACATGTGGGAAATGGAGGCTAAAGCAATGAAGTTGGAAATATCTACATAAGAGCAAGTACGCTAGGTATGGAGTGAGGTAGGGAGGAAATCATTACAGGCAAAACAATAAAACATAACTATTCACACTGGTCCCCGGGCAACTGGCACTGAAAATGAATGTATCTTCAGTATTACCTTGTTTGTATCATTTTGTTGTACAGAGCCATAAAAATGATACTATTATGGATGGATTATAAATTAATATCATTTTACAGGGAAAGAGGTCATGAGTTTGAGAGAAATTTGTGTCTAATCATTTTATAAATGCATCCTAACATAGTCGTTTTTGTTCTCCTATTGTGACCCAACATGTTTCTCAAAGAATGTTTAATTTATAGTTTTGTACTGTTCATATAACATTAAATACATGAATATTTAGATTTGATTTGATTTATCCATTCATTTTATGGGTCTACATAATTTGTGCTTTTTATCTCTTAGGAACCAACTAATTAGATTGCAAGCCCTCAAAGGAAAGGAGATTCATTGTGCATTGAAAACCAAGCTGCGGCAAGAGAAAAAAATTATTATTTCAATAACATAAACAACAGGGACAGGAAAAACAGCCATATATATATATATTTTAACAGGCTACATTTAAAGCCCTATAAAGCATAATACACTAAATGCAATGGAGAACATCTTTGAGTAATGCCGCGTACACACGATCGGTCCATCCGATGAAAACGGTCTGATGGATTTCTCCATCGGTTAACCGATGAAGCTGACTGATGATCGTGCCTACTCACCATCAGTTAAAAAAACGACGTGCTGAAAAAAATTAAGTTCAATGCTTCCAAGCATGCGTCGACTTGATTCTGAGCATGCGTGGATTTTTAACCGGCCTACAAACGATCGTTTTTTTTTCTATCGGTTAGGTATCCATCGGTTAAATTTAAAACAAGATTGAATTTTTTTAACCGATGGATAGATAACCGATGGGCCTACACGCGATCGGTTTGGTCTGATTTAAATAACAAACATGTTTTACTTACCTGCTCTGTGCAATGGCATTGCACAGAGCTGCCCCAAACTTCCTCTTCTGTGCTCCCTGGCTGGTGCTGTTTGCTCCTCCTCTTCTGTGTCTGCCTTCAAGTCACTTGCTTTTGGGGCAGGCTCGCTCTTGAGTTGGGCTGTACATAGTGTTTCGGTCTCACCTCCCACTCCCTCATCACTCCATTTGATTGACAGTAGCAGCAGGAGCTAATGGCTCTCGCTGCTGCTTCCATGTCCAGTGAGAGATCCCTGACAGAAATTAAGAAAATTTATATATTTTTTTAAATGTCATTTTTTTGTTCATTTATTCAGCAAAAAAACAACGCAGTGGTCATTAAATACCACTAAAAGAATGCTCTAGTTGTGTGAACAACTGTCAGTGCTGGGCTCAGCAGCTCCATTCTCTGTGCTTAGGCTGCTCAGCTGCCAGATAACTGTCACCAATCTTTGTTCCCACAGTGGCTCACCAAGTTATCATTACCTGCTTGTCAGTCCCACCTACAGCCAGCCCCTTTTGGCTATTTAAATTGCCTTGTTCATTCCTTTTCTGCCTTCGCTTTGGTCAACATATCTGGAGATTCTCTGCTATGTTCCTGTGAAAGAATTTGCTCAGCTGAGGTCCCTTCTGGTTCCTGATCTTGTTCTTCTGCTTCAGTCTACGCTGATCTCTGGTTTCCTGATTACTGGCATTTCTGACTACCCGCATTGGTTACCGATCCCTGGCTTATGTTATGTTATGAAATCTATAGTCACGGCATACACTTTAATTTGAAAGCATCAGCATTGTAATAACAATACAAACAATAGTTATATTTGACAGTACAATATACGCTTATCTGAAAAATCGACTTTTATGTTGTGAGTGCTGCCTGTCTGCTGGCCATCTCCTTCAACAAATATCCCATGGTACCTTGCTGCCTGCAAGCAGGGATTTCTGTACTGATTATGCCTCCTGAAACCCCTCCTCCCTATACTTCTGTAGTTCAGAAGGCAGGCTCTGTGAAATATGTGGCACAACAGTGCCTACTCAAATGGCATAGTGAATACTGTAAGTGTAACCGAATTCCAGGAAGTAAATGTGTGAGGATCTTCATTAAGTTTACAAACTTCAATATTGTTCAGAGTAATAGGAGCAGGCTATAAAAAGGTAAAAAGGTGTAGGGTGCTCTGGATAACAGGACTGGCCAGAGACAATGTCCGCAATATGGGGTAGGTACAATTGGCAGGATGGTGTCTTGGAACACTTGGGCAGCACTTCATAAGGGAATCAATCTCTGGTAAGGATAAAACAAACAAAAATGCCCCTCTAATATCAGAAATTCAAGACTTTAGTAGCCCAATATCCCAGGCTTTGACTGCCTCCCTTCCTATCCCCACCTTTAGTCCTGCCTACAGCCTCGCCCCCTGACACTATAAGAAGCCACGTCTTCCGGCTTCAAGCAATTGGTAAGAAGAATGAACCAATTAGACATTTCAAAATGCGTCCTGCCCCTTTTACCCCACTTCTGGCCAATGCGTTCCATGCTGGTTCTGGTCCCCTTCCGCTGATGTTACTTCCGGGTCCTGCATTCCCTGCTGGTCCCAGCAGCACGGCTGAGCCTTCTGGCGCATCCTTCTGCTGCGGCTTCCCTCTGCTGGTCCACTGGGATCCTCTGCTGCACACTGGACCACATCCAGGACCATCTAACTGGGACTACCCTGACACTGGACCTCCATCCCTCTAAACTTGCCATGATGAGCTACTAAGATGGAATTGCTATACCCCCTTGGCACTCAAGCCTAGTCTGCTGCTTGTTTCTTTGAGAAAAGAAGACAGACTGTCATCATGGTTCATCTTCTTAATCTTTACCAATGTGTATTAACATGTATACAGGGCCGGCACTACCGCTAGGTGAACTAAGCAGTCGCCTAGGGTGCACTGCTGCCAAGGGCTTAGCCACGGCCAGTTGTTGCTGGGTTCTGAGTGTCCTGTCCAAATACTCAGTCAGTGTCCCTGCTGCCGCAGCCATGCTGCTCAACAACAGCGCAAAACTAAAGTTTTTCTGCAGTAGGTTGTATGCATAATTGTAACAGGTGCTCCGCGCGCCTGTTACTTCCTATAGTGACTGGCGCTTTTAGCTGAAACCCATACGGCGCTCGCGCGATGACATCATTGCCTGGCGCCATAGTGCGTTCCAGCTTGGAACGCAGAAGTGTGCCGTGAATTGGGTGCTTCTTTTGAATTCAGCACCACTCATTCCCTATCTCCTGCATTAAAGTCTGCAAACGGATAAGTAGCTATTGTATCACTTGTAGTCCTATAAGAAGATCTGCTGCTTGTGTTCTATCTAATACATTTGTTGTTACTTAATATGCCTTGTGGAGATCAACATACTATTTGGGAGATACTGCTGTGTAAAGGACTGTTTGTTAAGGGGTACCTTAAAGGGTCAGCTACCTTCAAATTACTTGTGCAATATTCACCTCATATATGCAACTATAATTACCTGAGCTATATTGCCTCTTATATGCAACTACTTTACGTGTGCAATATTCGCTTAATATATGCAACTATAATTACCTGAGCTATATTGCCTCCCACACAGTGGCGTATCCAGGGTATGGCAGATATGGCAAGTGCCATGGGCGCCATATGAAGGGGGGGCTCCTGAGTGGCTGGGCAGCAAGGCACTTATAGATATCTCTTCTTAATATGGCCCTGGTAATGCTCACTGTAAGCCTGGGGTGAGGTCCTGGCTGGCGGAGATTGCTTTAGGTTGTTCACCACTGTCCCCTGACTCACTGCCCAAACTGGTTGCTAGCTATGGCCCGCCTCGCGTCTAGCAACCAGTGACGTCACGAGGAGGAGAGAGGCAGAGACCAGCATTCACAGCGAGCGAGGAGATTTAACTTCCTCCTCCTCGCGCCCACTGCTTAGCTCCACCCACCTCCCTGCATCTTCTCGAGTGCACAAGAAGCATGTGAGGCACAGGCACTGACTGCAGTGCACAAGGGGAGAGAGGTGTTTAGGCAGTGGTGTCCCCCTAGGCTATTTTCAAAATAGGCTGCCGTGCCAGAGAGAGGAAAAGAGTCGGGAGGTGCGCTGTGCCTCTCCAGCTTCACAGTCCAGAAACTGCAGCTCTTTACTCCCAGTGGCTCTGTGTTCTACAGCTGCAGCTTCCTCCTTCCTCTCCTGTCATTGACTTTAGATTAGAAGCAGCAGAAAAGAACCAGCTGCCTTATATTATAGGAAGGCTGCTGGCAAACCCACAGGACAAGTAAGAGTTAACAGCTCCACCTCCTGCTGCTTACTGAGCCAATGGGCGCTGCTGTAACCCGCCCCCTTCGATTGAGAAAAGAGTACTGGAGCTATGCTGGAGCCTGGAGAAAGAGCTGAGCTGCCGTGGAGACAGGGGAGGGGGCAGAGAAGGGGGAGAAATGAGGAAGAGAAGCAAAAGAAGGCATTCAGGTAATCTGGAGAATGTGCACAGGAAGAGACATTTACTGCAAGAGCTCCTCTCTTTGTACTTTCTGAGGTATTCTGTATGCCTCCTCTCTCCCTCTCCCCCCCCCCCTCCAGTTCTCTCTCTCTTCCCCCTTCCATCTTCTCTGCCCCCTCCCTTTTTTCCCCTCTTGCCATAACCAGTATAAACACTTTGTAAATATACAATAAAATATACAATAGTGTGCTTCCTTCTTCACCTTAGTGTTTCAATTTAACTGTAACTGCATAATTTAAAGCGGTTGTATACTGCTGAACTTTTTTTTTTTTTTTACCCTGCAAGCAAAAAGTATAATGTGCTAGTATGTATTGCCTACTAGTAGATTATGGTAAACGTACAGCAGATGATCTCATTTTTACTCATCTTGCTTCCAGGTTTGCAAGCTCTGTGACTGGCCGGAGCCATGATGAAGTCACTCCCGTGCATGCACACGGGAGCCACCGTTCATGTCATCTAAAGGAACAGCACTGGTGGCCGTTCATTGAGAGAGCATGCGCCAGAGATGTCACTGGCTCCATGTAATCTGAATATCTCCTAAACTGTACATGTTTAGGAGATATTTACTGTACCTATAGGTAAGCCTTATTATAGACCTACCTATATGTAAGAGGCAGTAAAGGAAGTTTACTTCTACTTTAAGTGATGGTGGAGCCTTCCCTCTGAATACCATATACTGTATATGTGGTGTCCTGTAAACCAAATATACAACTTTATATCTTTCAAACAAATAACAATAGCAAAATATAAAATTGCAGCATATTAGTGATATTGACGCCCCCTCAAAAGATTTTTGATAACAAGTTGAAATATATAAGTGATGGTAACACCCCCTCAAGAAATAAAATAACTCCACTTACAATAGAGGGTGTCACCATCACTGATATACTATAATTTCATATTTTGAAAATTTGACCTGTAGTTTTGTTAGCTTTTTTGTTAAGATTATCTGAAAGATGGGTTTCAAATGTTTTAATAGGGGCGCAGTTTCAGTGCTTGCCATAGGCGCCATTTTCACTAGATACGCCTCTGCTCCCACATGCAACTACAATTACCTGAGCTATATTGCCTCTCATACGAAACTACGAGTTGTCACTACAACTCCTATTTACTACGAGCTTGACATAAGTACAAATTCCTTATAGGCCTTGTCCTAATTGTTTGAACATGTTCGCTCTAACTTTTCTATGCTAGGGGTTGATGCTATTTCATAGCATCTCCCTAGTGGCCTAATACATCCCTATATGCTCAAGTTGATATGATGTAGAGAACCCCCAAACTCCTGTTTGTGTGGAGAGATGCCTGGGGTCCTGTACTGAAAATCACTTCCATATAGAGGTGTATAGGAATCTTGACCTTTAAAGTATATTATATCATTTTAAACGCTAAGCTCTGGTCGCATGTTGTAATGCGTCCATCCTTAGTAGCTCAACGCCTTTCTTTATGTGACAGAGAGATGATGTAGAAATCCCCCAAACGCCTGTTTGTGAGGAGTGATGCCTGGGGCCCAATACTGAGTTGTCACATAAAGAAGCGCATTGAAATCCTTGCTAACCGCAGATGTGGTTCACTCCGTTCACCAGTGCGCCACTTCGTACAGATGCGCCACTTTACAGGCAGGTAGGCTCTCCATCAAACAGAAATTTGATACATTTTTATTCTCTTTTTTCCAGGGGCAATGCCCATTTTTTTGATAATCCCTTGTCTATTAACCT
The DNA here is from genome assembly GCF_905171775.1 of Rana temporaria. Classification (NCBI taxonomy): domain Eukaryota; kingdom Metazoa; phylum Chordata; class Amphibia; order Anura; family Ranidae; genus Rana; species Rana temporaria. Next base: position 518,303,287 of record NC_053489.1, on the reverse strand, counting down.
AGAAAATAGACATGTCTATGTTTTTGTCAACATTTGTCTCTTATGATGCGTACACACGATCGGTCAAACCGATTAGAACGGTCTGATGGATCATTTTCATCAGACCAAACCGATCATGTGTAGGCCCCATCGGTTATTTATCCATCGGTTAAAAAAATTCAATCTTGTTTTAAATTTTAAAAAAATTAAAAATCCACGCATGCTCAGAATCAAGTCGACGCATGCTTGGAAGCATTGAAATTTTTTTCAGCACGTTGTTGTGTTTGACGTCACGGCGTTCTGACACGATCGGTTTTTTAACTGATGGTGTGTAGGCACGACTGACCATCAGTCAGCTTCATCGGTTAACCGATGGAAAAATACATCAGACCGTTTTCATCGGATGGACCGATCGTGTGTACGCGGCATTATTGACTTTGGGATTCAGATTTGGCTTGTGAACTTCAGTAAAGTTCCTGGAACCCACCTTGAAGCAAACCCAGGTACATTTTACTTATCCCTAATGTCTATCATAACACTATGCAAATTCAATCATATCTGTACATGCTTCACATTCTAGTCTTCATTAACAGCTCATACATTGATGTTTGTATCTACATCTTATCAATATCAAAAGTGGATTATTATTAAAGAGTTACATAGCTAAAAAGAAGAAAGAAAATTCCCTCAAGGTCAAATTTAACTTCTTTCTTTGTCAACCATCAATTTTTGTCTTCCATATGAAAATTAGCTTATGAGAATGCTACCCGTGACTGAATGACAATTCAGTGCCAAAGTACATGTCATGACATTTCATAAAAAGCTGTGAAGGGACAATATTTTAGGTGACATTTCTCATTAAAGGTATGTGTGACAGCTGCTATACCATGCATGACAAGTCTCAGTTTCTTTCTGTTAAATTGCATCATTTATTTATTTTACTTGGTAAATCATCTTTTTCAAAGTGTGGTGTTAGTGACAGCTAAGTATTAGGGATGAGCCGAACATACCCGCGTTCGGTTCGCACCAAAACTTTCAAACGGACCGAACGTTCGTGCGAACATTTAGAACCCAATTGAAGTCTATGGGACTCGAACGTTCGAATTCAAAAGTGCTCATTTTAAAGCCCAATATTCAAGTTATTTTTGGAAAACGTCTTTGAGAACCCGGGTCTTGCCCCAGGGAACATGTATCAATGGAAAAAAACTGTATTTTTTTCTGGAGCAGCGATTTTAATGATGCTTAAAGTGAAAAAAAAAAAAATCAAAAATTCCTTTAAATATCGTACCTGCTGGGTGTCTATAGTAGTGACACGTGTTTAGAAATGTCCCTGCACAACATGAGATTACTATAAGAAAAAATAAATTTAATACTGCTTGCGGCTTTAATGTAATGTTTGGTCCCTGCAATATGGATAAAAATCATTGAAAAAAATAGCATGAGTTTCCCCGCCACCACTCCCCCCAGGTCATTACAACACCCAGTGCGGATCCTGACCTCCCTGGGGCCCTAAGCAAAATGACATGGCACATTAAAAATGAGAAGCGGGGGGGCGCTGACGACAGTGACATGTCACATTAAAGAAAGTTGAGAAGCGAGGGGAGCGGGTGTTCTGACTCAGCCAGCGAGTTTAGAAGCGGGGTGAGGGGGCGAAAATGACTTCTCACCAGGCGGGGGCCTCTAGTAATTTGGGGGGCCCTTCGCAGCTTTGCGGGGCCCTAAGCGGCTTGCATAGTGAGCCTATAGGAAGGATCAGCCCTGACAAGACCCTTTGGCCCTATATAATTTGAACAGCAGTATACAGGCAGTGCAAACAAGATAAGGACTGTAGGTTTGTTAAGTAGAATCTGAACCATGTCAGACTTTGCTGCTGCATATTGCACAATTTCCTAAAGAGACCCTCAACAAACTACATGACACTTGTGCCTGATGAGGCCACTGATGTTCCAGTGGTGGTGGCCCGTGAGACTGTCCATGCAGGCTTGGCCCCCCAAAGCGCACGTGCTGTGTGGCAACAATATGTCGATTATTTTAGGGTTGGGGGGGCCATTACAATGCCAGATCTTGGAAAAATTCTAGAAAAAAGGGGGGTTGCCATCCGGGGCCCCCTTTGAACAAATTCTGTGAAGAACTCCTGTTCTCTGAAAGCCTCCATTATTTCTGCAAGTCAATATTAAGCAAAAAAAGCTAATGTCAGTCAAGCCTTAGCTTTCTCCCCATATCTAACCCACAAACTCATCCACTGATCATAAAGTCCAAAATCAAGTTTCGTATCGTTGTACTGCACGATCGTTTTTCCGACGTTTTCTACTGACTGTGAACGACGTTCTCACTCACTCAAATGAACAGCACGGTTGCAGTAACAGCAACTGCGTTTAGGTGCAAATGAACAGCACGGTTGCAGTAACAGCAACTGCGTTTAGGTGCAAATGAACAGCACACTTGCAGTAACAGCAACTGCGTTTAGGTGCAAATAAATAGCACACGTGCAGTAACAGCAACTGCGTTTATGTGCAATTAAATAGCACATGTGCAGTAACAGCAACTGCGTTTATGTGCAAATAAATAGCACACGTGCAGTAACAGCAACTGCATTTATGTGCAAATAAATAGCACACGTGCAGTAACAGCAACTGCGTTTATGTGCAAATAAATAGCACAGGTGCAGTAACAGAAACTGCTTTTATGTGCAATTAAATAGCACACGTGCAGTAACAGCAACTGAGTTTATGTGCAAATAAATAGCACACGTGCAGTAATAGCAACTGCGTTTATGTGCAAATAAATAGCACACGTGCAGTAACAGCAACTGCGTTTATGTGCAAATAAGTAGCACACGTGCAGTAACAGCAACTGCGTTTATGTGCAAATAAATAGCACACGTGCAGTAACAGCAACTGCGTTTATGTGCAAATAAATAGCACACGTGCACTAACAGCAACTGCGTTTATGTGCAATTAAATAGCACACATGCAGTAACAGCCACTGCGTTTATGTGCAATTAAATAGCACACATGCAGTAACAGCAACTGCGTTTATGTGCAATTAAACAGCAAACGTGCACTAACACTGAGTACGTTTAGGTGTAAACTAAACAGCATACAGGCAATACAACACGTTAGAGCATTGCAGCTAGCACAATCTACTGCCTGACAAATAGGAATAACTGATCTAGCTAAGCTATACAGTGTATAAATATATGTACAACTCCTAGGATGTATATATATCTTCTACAAACTGTAAATTTAACTAAACTGACTAGCCTGCCTGCTCTATCTATCTATCTATCTATCTATTAGGCATGTGCATTTTGTTTCGTTCCGAATCAAAATTCGGACAAATTTTTCATTATTCGGACATACGGATGAATACGAATTCACGAATTGTAATATTAACGAATTAATCGAATCCAAACGAACGTTTTCAAATCGAAAACCTGCGTACGAAATTCGATCAAATTCGAAAACAAATTCTATTTGAATCGAATTCGAAAACAATTCGATTCGAAAACAAATTCGAATGAAAATTGACAGCAAATTTGAATCAAAATCTAAAAAATATAAATCGATTTCTAAAAAAGAATACAATAAAATAGAATATAAAATAGTAAAACAATAGAATGAAAATCAAAGAAGAGTAAAGAACAGAATGGAATTTAATAGAATGTAATCAAATACAATAGAATATGACCTGGCTTCTTCTATCTATCTTCTATCTATCTATCTTCCATTTTCTGAAATTCGAAATTCATATAGAATGAACTCAAATTCGAATAGAAAAATATTAGAAGAGTAGAATAATAAAATATATATATATATATATAAATATTTTTTTTTTCTGCTCTATTCTAATATTTTTCTATTCGAATTTGAGTTCATTCTATATGAATTTCGAATTTCAGAAGATGGTTATATATATAAATGTAATTATACATATATATATATATATATATATATATATATATATATATATATATATATATATATACATATATATATAGATGTATATATATCTATATCTATATATGACGGCCGTCGCATCCTTAACAACCGATGGTTCATCAGCTGTCAGCGGGTTTCCCCACTGACAGCTGAAAGTTCCTGGGAAAACGGTATGCCTCCCCTCCCCCTCGATCCATACTAGGCCCTTCGGTCTGGTATGGATTTGAAGGGACATCCCACACCAAAATAAAAAAAATGATGTGGGGTCTCCCCAAAATCCATACCAGACTCTTATCTGAGCATGCCCCTCTGACCCAAAGCACCTTGCCCCTACATTGATGGTAACATGGTGCTCCTTCCCCAAAACCCTGGGCTGTGGTTGTGGAGGCCTTTGGGCAGGGGGGCTTATCAGAATCTGAAAGCCCCCTTTAACAAGAGGTCCCCAAATCCTGGCCCACCCTATGTGAATGAGTATAGGGTACATTGTACCCCTACTTATTTAACAAAAAAAAGTGTCACATAGAAAAACAAATAAACACAGTTTGAGAATTCCTTTATTAAAAATCCAAAAATAATGCCCCCCGATGTAGATCTATCGTCAATCACTCCGCCCGTCAGACCTGCAAAAAAAAGCTCCACACTCGAAGCTAACTGCCGACTGCCTGCTCTACCACATGACAGTTTTTAAATAGGTTGGGGGCAGGGCCACCCAGTGATGTCACCTGGTGGCCCAGTCCCCTTGTGACATCTCCGCCCGATGCTAAATTGGAGAGCGCTGGACTCTTGTCTTGCAAGTGAAAGGGGCTGACAATGCTTAGCGGCCTCTACTGCATCTCTTTGCCCTCCTGGCCATCCTAGTTATTATTACTCAAGTGAGCATTGGCTCCAATGCAGGGGATAATTTTACTTGTACTATTGCTGCAAACTTCAAGTCATTGTAACCAATTTTCTCTGTGGGGGCCAGCTCTACTGTAGGTATAGTGGCCAACCCTAGTCATTTCAACAGTTTGCTCACCTGGGGGACACACCACTTACTTTTACCTTGTAGTCAGGACTGGAGGCCATATGCCCCCCTTATACACATTCAGATGGACACGCCACTTACTTTTACCTTGTTGTCAGGAGGCCATATGTCCCCCTTATACACATTCAGGCCTACTAAAATGCTGCACCCTCGTCATCTTGCAAGTGCATGGGGCTGACAATGCATACGTGCCTCTACTGCATTTCTTTGGCTTCACGATCATCCTGGTTTTTATTTGAAGGAGCATTGGCTCCCCTATAGTGGGTTATTGTGCTTGTGCTATTGCTGTGAGCTCCTAGTCAATATCCACACTGCCTATTGACCCACACCCCTATTCAACTGTATAGATCCAGTTTTAACGAATTGCAGTTTAGGGCGTCCCATATGGCCTATTTGTTCAATGGAGCCCAGCTGTACTCTGGCTAACAACTTTCCTCCTTTTGGAGGACAACTGATTTGTTGCTCTTCAGTACCCTTTCGATCGCTATGGTGGCTAAACCCAGTAATTTCATGCTTTCTCACCCTGGGGACATTGTAAACCTTTCCATGTACTTATTGTGACATCCAGGTCTACTAAAGTGGAGAGTGCTGAACCCTTGTCATCTTGTAGGGGCATGGGGCTGACAATGCGTAGATGCTAAATTGCTGAAAGAAAAAATTATGGAAAATACTTCACAAGTATGTGCCCTGTGAAAGTGTGTAATCAGAAACACTATATATGATAAGAAAAGAATAAGAAAATAATATCAACATAATACTGCTGATGGCACAAAAATAGGATTCACACTTCTCCTATTTATTTAACTTAAGAAAAAGAGACTGTGCCTGAGCTGTGCAATCAGTGAGCAAATTGCAATGAATTTCAATTGATCAATAAAGTGCTTTCTGTGCCATAAATATAACATGTGCAATGCATAATAAATGTTTATCACAAGAATAATTCCAAAGTGAAAATGAATCGGTATATATATATATATGTATATGAGAAGTAATATACAGTTCATTCAGTAAAATATATATATATATCCGTGTCTTGTGTCCATTTTCATCTGTGCATTGTATTAGCAGCAAAAGATAAGAAACTATACAAGTGGGGTTACTGGTATTTGTAGTGCACTTCTCCCTCCACCGTTATAATACCGCTCTTACCTCAACGGATAGATCCAAAGGGCCAGATCCACAAACGAGATACGACGGCGTATCTACTGATACGCCGTCGTATCTCTGTTTCTAACTATGCGACTGATTCATAGAATCAGTTACGCATAGCTAGCCCTAAGATCGGACATGTGTAATTGAATTACACTGTCAGATCTTAAGGATGCAATTCTAGGCCGGCCGCTAGGTGGCGAGGCCATTGTGGCCGGCGTAGAATATGCAAATGAAGACTTACGGCGATCCCCGAACGTCTCGAACGTCCCGTCGATCTAAATCTACGTAGTTTCCGTCGGGTTACGCCGCGTAAAACTAGGGCTGAGCCCTAGTTCTCTTAAGCCATGTTAAGTATGGCCGTCGTTCCCGCGTCGAAATTTAAACATCAACGTCATTTGCGTAAGACGTCCGTGAATGGCGCTGGACGCCATTTACGTTAACGTCTAAGCAAATGACGTTGGTGCGACGTCAGTTAGTGCAATGCACGTCGGGTAATTTACCCGACGGAGCATGCGCAGTACGTCCGGCGCGGGAGCGCGCCTAATTTAAATGGGACTCGCCCCATTCGATTGGGCCCGCCTTGCGCCGGACGGATTTAAGTTACACCGCTGCAAATTTCCAGGTAAGTGCTTTGTGGATCGGGCACTAACTTGGAAAAATTGCGGCGGTGTAACTTAAATCAGGAAAGTTAAGTTGCGCCCAGTCTACGTGGATCTGGCCCAAAATGTATTAGGTTAGATGTGCTTTTTGCCCTTATATATGGGCTTGTTGTGCTTTTTTATGTGTACTGTATATTTCCAGACAGATATGGATCATTCATTACTGGTACAGGATATTCTTTTATGGTAATCCATTGCCATCTCAATTCCTCTTAACCTCAGTTCACGTTTTGGAGCAAAAATAGAAATATCCTCATAGTGTTTGCTGTTGATATGGCTTTTTTTTTCAATAAATATACAAAGATGCACTCACAGGTTTTAAGAAGATTATTCTCCTGTATCACTTTGGAATTATTTTTATAAAACATGTTTATGAATTGCACATGTTATATTTATGGCACAGAAAGCACTTCATTGAACGATTGAAATTCAAAGCAATATTCTCACTGATTACGCTTTATTTACAGCTCAGAAACAGACTATTTCTTAGGTGCTACTATTGCATCTCTATGGCCTCACGACCATCCTGGTTATTACACAAAGAACATTGGCTCCCCTATGAGGGTTACTTCACTTGCAATTGTCATGAATTTATAGTCAATGAGCTTACTGTCTGGGGACCCCACACCCCTATTTTCTGTATAATTCCAGTTTTACTGAGACACATTCGAGGGCATGTCCACTATGGCATGTTTGTTCTGAGGTGCCAACTGTAGCTAACTGTTATACCCTGTACACACTACCGGTTTTCCTGACATGCCAAAACCCGACATGATTCCTCTCAAGCCTGCCTTGCATACACACGTTCAGTCAAAAAAAACGCTCGACCAAAGCGAGGTGACGTCCAACACGTATGACAGCACTATAAAGGGGATATTCCATTCAAATGGCGCCACCCTTTGGGCTGCTTTTGCTGATCCTTGTGTTAGTAAAAGTTTGGTGAGAGACGATTCACGCTTTTCAGTCTTCGTGCTTTTAAGTCCGTTACAGCGTGACGTGACAAATGTTATATCTCCATTACGAACGCTAGTATTACCAGAAAGAGCACTTCCTTCTCATACTTGATTCTAAGCATGCACGTTTTTTTCCCCTCGGAAAAGCATACACACGAGCGGTTTTCGCGATGAGAAAAAGACTGACAGGAAACACAACGGTAAAAAATGGAGCAGGTTCGAATTTTTTTGCGGCCAGTTTTCTCGTCAGGAAAACTGCTATGAAACATACACACGACCGGGTTTCCCGACCAATCTAAAAAATGGCAGTTTTCTCGTCTGGAAAACCGGTCTTGTGTACGAGGCATTATCCTCCTTTCTAAGGGCAACCAATTTGTTCGCCTGTAGTGCACTTTTGGTAGAAATGGTGGCTAACCACAGTCAATTTGACCCTGTTCCCCTCAATCACATTTAGGCCTACTAATACACATGCCAAAAAACACACTGCCTGAAATCTTGTATGTATTGTTATGTCAATAAATGGATATAGGTAATAAACAAAGATTGCTCCTCTGGTCGGACTTTGAATACATATACCTTGCATAGTCTAAGACTACAGCTGCACTTTTCCTAATGAAAACTTTTAATTCCAGTTACAGTGAGCACTCATGTTAATTACTTTAAAAGTAATCATACTAACACATGGCCATTACATTTATTTATATCACCCACATAAAATAGAGTAATGGAATTCCTACAAAATACATTACCAATTATTTACCAACAAATGAACTAATTACTCTACCCCAGAAGAGCCCGTAAGCGTTTAATAATCCAGTACAGTTTGGAAAATGAAGGTTTTGCTATAGGCTATTAGACATTTGCCATCTGTGAGAACATCATGACAATGTTGTTCTTGGGAAAGTGAATTAAGGTCTTCACAAGAGGTCAAATTAGGGCTTCACAAAAGGTAACTTGATGAGCAAAGTGAGCTTCAGCAAACTGCATTATTGAAACTTTTATTTGTTTTCATATATTCAGCCTACTTCATTAACTAATTAATGGTTGTCAAATGTCATAACTTTGTCTGCACGCATTTATAAACATTTCAATAAATCTTGATTGTGATAAAAAAAATTCATAACTTTGTATAAATTATAATGTGATGTTATAGTGGCATATACTGTACTGTATCTACCAAAACAATTTATATTCCCGGTCCTACTTTATCAAGCCACAATAAATGCAAAGATTTTTATTCTATTTATTTTTTCAGAAAAAGTAAGCAGCATTAACCCTTTACCACTGCATGTATGCATATACAGAATCTCAAATTTTTTAAAATATTTTATTATATATTTTCATGTGACAACACTGTAGAAATGACACTTTGCTACAATGTAAAGTAGTGAGTGTACAGCTTGTATAACAGTGTACATTTTCTGTCAGCTCAAAATAACTCAACACACAGCCATTAATGCCTAAACTGCTGGAAACAATAGTGAGTACACCGCCAAGTCAAAATATCCAAATTAAGCCCAATTAGCGACCCCCCCCCCGTGTCAAATGACTCATTAGTGATACAAGGTCTCAGGTGTGAATGGGGAGCAGGTGTTTTAAATTTGGTGTTATCGCTCTCACTCTCTTATACTGGTCACTGGAAGTTCAACACGGCACCTCATGACAAAGAACTGTCTGAGAATCTGAAAAAAATTATTGTTGCTCTACATAAAGATGGCCTAGGCTACAAGAAAATTGCCAGGACCCTGAAACTGAGCTGCAGCACGGTGGCCAAGACCATACAGCAGTTTTTACAGGACAGGTTCCACTCAGAACAGGCCTCGCCATTGTCGACCAAAGAGGTTGAGTGCACGTGCTCAGCGCCATATGCACAGGTTGTCTTTGGGAAATAGATGTATGAGTGCTGCCAGCATGTGCAGAGTGCTACAGAGGTTGAAGGGGTGGGGGTCAGCCTGTCAGTGCTTAAACCATACGCCGCACACTGCATCAAATTGGTCTGCATGGCTGTCGTCCCAGAAGGAAGCCTCTTCTAAAGATGATGCACAGGAAAGCCCGCAAATAGTTTGCTGAAGACAAGCAGACTAAGGACATGGATTACTGGAACCATGTCCTGTGGTCTGATGAGACCAAGATAAACGTATTTGGTTCAGATGGTGTCAAGCGTGTGTGGCGGCAACCAGATGAGAAGTACAAATACAAGTGTGTCTTGCCTACAGTCAAGCATGGTGGTGGGAGCAGTGCTGTTTCTTGGCCTAGGCTGACAAGACCCAGGCCTAGGGTGGCACTTTGCAGGGGGGTGGCAAAAAAGCATCCCCCCGCTCGTAAAAAAACCCTGTTTCATCCTCTCGCGTCCCTGGCTGTAGTGCGCCACTTGCTAGTACTCCAGGTAGTCTTTGGGCGTACATAATAATCCCTATGACTGGCCAGACCAGATACACATAAGCTAACTGGTGGAGGCGGGGGCCTAATGCTCCGCCTACCCTCCTCTGCACGGCATTAACTCTGCATCTACTCCCCAGCCGGAGCATGGTTTGTGACATCAGAGAGAGAGAGGAGGATGAAGGGATTCCCCAGACAGCATCCATGATAATTAGGTACTATTACTGTCATCATGTGTGTGTGCCAACTTCCAAGCTTCCAAATATAGTAGTGGCAGTGCTCATATGGATTAAAAGACTATGCAGCAGATCATATTGTAATAAAGTGATTTGTCCAACAAGCTCATTAAACAGTCCACATTCAGTGAAAGTTCACTAAATATGGACTGTTTAATGAGCAGGGGCGGACTGACCCATCAGGCTCTTGGTCACTGTCCAAGGGCTAGGAGCCATTAGGGGGCCCCATTGGAGGCTCTGCAAGACTGCAACACAGTTTAGCACGGGCAGCAGCTGTAATAAGACCTCTCACGGGACGCGCCTCATCGCACTGCTTCTTCAGCATCCCTCTCTGTGCCTACTGCATCCCTCTCTGTCTGTCCCTACTGCTTCCCTCTCTGTCCCTACTGTCCCCAGCATCCAAGGCGGGTCTTAAACAAGAAGGGGTGGATCATATTTAAATTAGGGAAGCATGAGTTTAGGTCAGCTTAGGGCAGCGCATAACCTAAATACACCACTGGGTGGGAGTGTCATGGTCTGGGGCTGCATGAGTGCTGCCGGCACTGGGGAGCTACAGTTTATTGAGGGAACCATGAATGCCAACATGTACTGTGACACAGTGAAGCAGAGCATGATCTCTTCCCTTCGGAGACTGGGCCACAGGGCAGTATTCCAGCATGATAAAGACACCAAACACACCTCCAAGACCACTGCCTTTGCTAAAGAAGCTGAGGGTAAAGGTGATGGACTGGCCAAGCAAGTCTCCAGACCTAACCCCTATTGAGTATCTGTGGGGCATCCTCAAATGGAAGGTGGGGGAGCGCAAGGTCTCTAAACATCCACCAGCTCTTTGATGTCATCATGGAGGAGTGGAAGAGGCCTCCACTGGCAACATGTGAACCTCTGGTGAACTCCATGCCCAAGAGGGTTAAGGCAGTGCTGGAAAATAATGGTGGCCACACAAAATATTGACACTTTAGGCCATGGGTGCTCAACCTGTGGCCCTCAAGCTGTTGTAGAACTACAAATCTCTTGAGGCATTGCAAGGCTGACAGTTACAAGCATGACTTCCAAATGCAGAGGCATGATGGGACTTGTAGTTTTGGAACATCTGGAGGGCCACAGGTTGAGCACACATGCTTTAGGCCCAATTTGGACATTTTCACTTAAGGGTGTACTCACTTTGGTTGCTAGCGGTTTAGACATTAATGGCTGTGTGTTGAGTTATTTTGAGGAATCGGCAAATCAAAAAATTTACACTGTTATACAAGCTGTACACTCACTACTTTACACAAAAAATTTTCAAAAATGTGAGGAGTGTACTCACTTTTAGGAGATACTGTATGGAGCAACACAGACTAGGCCTTATTCTAGGTGCTACATATATGCACACCTTTGTTTGTGATGGGAGTATAGTTGATTCTGCACCCCCAACACAAAGACCAAGCTGGTACCCACAGCTGCCGGTCTCAAAGGAACAATTGGGAGTAGCTAGGATGGGCTCCCAATCATGTGATCACTGTTATATAGCCAGGCACAGCGATTACTAGTTTCAGAAGCCTCCACTGTATCACTTTCTCCTTCTGTGAGCAGAAAAAAGATAATTCTGAGAACTTCAATAATCCTATAACAGGTAGCTCTGACTACCATCACTTTAAACAGCTATGGCTATGGCTGTGAAAGATTGTTAAATAATTACTTCCAGTTTGTAGGGTAGGTGGTTGGTATCTCCTTCATGTTCCCCTCCTCGTTGGATGCCATGTGTGGGTCACATAGGAGGCCTATACCAGGGTGGGTTCTTCTGGGCTATGCTAGGCACTTTGGATAGGGTCACTGTCTTACACATGTGGTAACTTTACTTAAATAGACGACTGAACTCTAGTTAACTCCCTTGATGTTAATATATACCACCACGGTCACTGTTGCATTTAGGAGGGACATGCAAAGCCAATGCCTTCTTTGCCTTTTCAGCATACCTCCACTACCTCACTCCTAGTAACGGGGTCCCACCGTGTACCTAGCACGGACTCCATGTGTGCACTCACTTCACTCTTCCTCTTCTGTACCTGTGCACAGGCTGAGGACCTCTGTGGTGCTGATCTGCTCCTGTTGCTATGGGAGATGGATCTGCTCACAAAGAGATTGCCAACAACAACTCCTCCTGCAAGAGGCTATCCAACCTGCCACATGTACACACCTACAACAGGCTACTAAAGAAACCTTTGTTACCTATGCTAACACGTTGTGTCTTCATACTGTAATAACTCTTGTACTACTGTCTTCATAACCCAATGTGTTTAACTGACCTGAGCTGTAGTCTATGTGTGCCGCTTACTTACATTACACCTCTTTAGAAACTTTAGACCAGGCAAAGGTAAAGATTCAAAGCTATGCTTAACTAACATGGCATAACTGTAGAACAAACGCAACAGGTATTTCCCTAAACGAATCCCTCTGGTTTGTGGCTGCCCCAGTGTACCTGCACAGAATAGAGTCCATTATGGCAGATTTCTAGCATTGGTGTTTTTGGGCATTTGTAGGTCTGTGTCATCCTGTACTCTGTATAGGTTCTTTATCCATAGGTACTCTGGATTTAGCAGAAGGCTGTGTGGATAGACCCCAGTAACAGCGACATGACAGGTAATATGCACCTTCTCAATCATTGCCCATCCCTGTCCCATTTTAATATAGTATAGGACCAGTGGGTCTGACACATCTGGGGATTGGGGGTATCTCTACCAGCTTTGCACATCTGGAGAGTGAAATTTGTGCCCATTCTTCCTTGCAAAATAGCTCAAGCTCTGTAAGATTTAATGGAGAGCGTCTGTGAACAGCAATTTTCAAGTCTTGCCACAGATTCTCAATTGGATTTAGGTCTGGACTTTGACTTGGCCATTCTAACACATGAATATGCTTCTAAATCTAAATCATTTTATTGTAGCTTTGGCTGTATGTTTAGGGTAGTTGTCCTGCTGGAAGATGACTCCCCACCCCAGTCTCAAGTCTTTTGCAAACTCTAACAGGTTTTCTTGTAAGATTGCCCTGTCAGTTTAGGTGGATGGCCATGTCTTGGAAAGAGTATGGCACAACTGAAAATCTAACATTTTCAGATGATGGATTGAACAGTGCTCAGTGAGATGTTCAAAGCTTGGGATATTTTTTTATAGACTAACCCTGTTTTAAACTTCTCCACAACTTTATCCCTGACCTGTCTGGTGTGTTTCTTGGCCTTCATGATGCTGTTTGTTCAGTAAGGTTCTCTAACAAACCTCTGGGGGCTTCACAGAACAGATGTATTTATACTGAGATTAAATTACACACAGGTGGACTCTATTTACTAATTAAGTGACTTCTGAAGGAAATTGGTTCCACTAGATTTTAGTTAGGAGTATCAGAGTAAAGGGGGTTGAATACAAATGCACGCCACACTTTTTATTTGTAAAAAATGTTGAAAAATATTTATAATTTTCCTTCCACTTCACAATTATGTGCCACTTGTTGGTCTGACACATAAAATCCCAATAAAATGCATTTCCGTCTTTGGTTGTAACATGACAAAATGTGGAAAATTTCAAGGGGTATGAAAACTTTTTCAAGGCACTGTACATTAACTTATACAATTATTAATCAAGTGTACTTTTTTTTCAACATTAAATTACTTCAATCCTTCTGCACATTACATCATTGATGTGACAAACAAATATTCAGCCTATTCCATGTGCAGTCTTCAACACCACAGGTGCAGTAGTACTCACTCACCAAATACTTGTGGCCTATTATGTACAATAAGCAGGCCAAAGTGCGCTAAAATCAGTTCTACAACCACACTAAAGCATAAAATAACATCAATTTCATCAAAAATGCACAGTAGCAAGCAAGCATGTTTAAGGCTGAGTTCACACTTATGTGAATTTGCATGACAGGAGAGTGTGACCGTTTCTCAATGGAGCCGGTTCACATATCTCCAGGGAGGTGGCGGAGCGCACAGCAGAAGGATCCTGTGCGTCTTTGACTTCACCTCAGGTACGAATTCAGGCAAAAATTCGGACCTAATTCAGATGGGTGAATGGGGACGCACCAGACCCCCGTTGTGCCCCACAGCCGCACATAGTGTGCACCCAGTCTAGTATTTTTTACGTAAATATCCTGTATATAGATACAGCAGGATGGTAGCTTTTGCATTTGCCAGAGAAGCCTAGATTGTGCCCATTTTCCTTATACTGATTTAGCATATTGGGGCCTAATCCAATTTGTTCTAAAGAGGCTTTTAGGAATTGCCAATTGATCCTGTCAGGATCAAGGGGTTCCTGCTCCCCAGAATCTCCTGGGATTTTTTTTTAAATGTTACCCCATTCATTCACAGAGATCTTTAAATTAATAAACTAAAGCCCCATCTGCCCCTATAGAAAAGAGACGGTGTCTTTGGTTGCTAGGACTGCCAGAATCCAAGCAACCAAAGATATACTTGCCCAAGCATTCACAGAAGCATGAAACTTCCTCTGCCCAGACCTTCTTTGCCTCCCTGCTCCTGCCCTGCTGCTACAATTCTACAACCACACTGCAATCTGAAATAACCACTTGTCAACCGCCCGCCATCAAAAGACGGCGGGAGGAAGACCCTGTTGTTTTGGGCGGACGTCATATCACGTTACGCCTTTAAAAGCCACTAGGGGGGCGCGCGCCGCCCACGTCACTGGGGACCCGATGCGCGTGCCCGGCGGCCGCAATGGCTGCCAGGCACCCGTGATTGCCCAGTAACTGAGCAGGACAGTGGATTTGTTTGTGTAAACACACAGAGATCCACATCCTGTCAGGGAGAGGGGACCGATGCTGTGTCCTTTGTACATAGGGACAACTATCGGTCACCTCCCCCAGTCACTCCCCTCCCCCCACAGTAACAATCACTCCCTAGGGAATACATTAACCCCTTGATCGCCCCCTAGTGTTAACCCCTTCCCTGCCAGTCACATTTATACAGTAATCAATGCATTTTTATAGCAGGGATCGCTGTATAAATGTGAATGGTCCCAAAAAATGTGTCAAAAGTGTCCGATGTGTCCGCCGCAATATCGCAGTCACGATAAAAATCGCTGATCGCCGCCATTACTAGTAAAAAAAATAATAATAAAAATGCTATAAATCTATGCCCTATTTTGTAGACCCTATAACTTTTACGCAAACCAATCAATATACGCCTATTGCATTTTTTTAACCAACAATATGTAGAAGAATACGTATCGGCCTAAACTGAGGAAAATATTTGTTTTAAAAAAAATGGATATTTATTATAGCAAAGAGTTAAATATATATATTTTTTTTTTCAGACTTGTCCCTCTTCTTTTATTTATAGCGCAAGAAATAAAAACCGCAGATCAAATATCACCAAAAGAAAGCTCTATTTGTGGGGAAAAAAATATAAAAATTTCATTTGGGTACAGTGTTGCATGACCGCGCAATTGTCATTCAAAGTCATTGAAAGCTGAAAATTGGTCTGGGCAGGAAGGAAGTGAAAGTGCCCTGTAGGCATAGGCGTGCGCAGGGGGTGTGCCAGGAGTGCCTGGGCACACCCTAATCACTCTGTGCGGTGGCGATTTCCCCTACTGTTCAGGATTTCCCCCTACTGTTCAGGATTTCCCCCATGTTGCACCCCCACATGTTTCAGGACAGATAGTGGAGAAGGAGCCAATCAATATGTCATTGACCGGCCGCTTCCTTTTCTAAATTAACACAATGAACACACTCGCTCTGTTCAATCATGATTGAAGCATATTAAACTGTTTATTATGCTTCAGTTTGTGAACAACCAGGAAGCTGCTCAGCACATGGCATTTCCCATTCATTCACTGTCCAGTGCAGCTAAGACTGCAGAGAATCGTATGTGTTTGAGCTTTGGGGTGCACACCCTAATGCAATAGGCTGCGCACACCTATGCCTGTAGGAAAGTGGTTAAAGAGGAGGCTCTGCTGGGGACCCTGATGTACAGTAAGTAGGGATACTGATGGAAACTCTAATATAAAGGGGGGCTCTGATGGGGACGCTGATGTTAGGAGAGACCCTGATGTAAGGGGAACTCTGCTGTGGACACTGATGTAAGTGGGAAACTGATATAAGGTGAGAATATGAAAAAATATACACGTAAAACGTATTAATTCATTCATGCATTTATAAAACAGCGTTTTTTTTGGCCTGTGACTATTTATAAAATATACAATGTGGGCCTCGTACTCAAAAGTTTGGAGACCCCTGCTATAAGAGGATAAAGCTGTTGAACAATAATTGCTTGTTGACACAAACAAATGGCTAATCCTGCAGTATCATAGACCGCGCAACCCTGACTGTCCCGTCAATATGAGTTAGAACCTCTATAAATTTATAAAAACTTGCGCTAAGGTGAAAAAATTATGAAATGTGAAATGAAACTTGCAGCAGCTCTACTCAAAGTGCTATTTACTTGCAAAAAATAATAAATTACAGCGCTCGAAACTGTGCAGAAAAACAAAACAAAAAAACAAGTAAACTCATCAAAATAGTGTACAAACATGTTCCAAAAATATTCTATTGAAAGTGCTCTTATGCTAAAAATATATATCTATATAACACTTGCAACAGTGCAAAAGTTGATATCAAATTCATATATAAACAACACATAAAAATAATATGATTATATATTGCAAAAATGTCCCAATAAAAGTGCTCTTGTGCTCCAATCCTCTGAAAAGTGCAACATGCTCCAAACTTCCACTCTGTGGTGTGACGCACGCCCCTTCTGTGTCCCCACTTACCAGATCTATTAGACCCTTAGCTTTTCTGTCTAGGGGGTAAAACAAGCAGAGATCCAGCAGTACTGATGACTTGAACAGGTCCACAAGAGATCTCTCCCCAGCGTCAGGGCTCAAGTCCTCGTGGGAACGGAGTTCCTGCACTTTTTTCACAGCGGGAACGCAGTTCCCTTTGCAGGACTAGAGCAGCCGAGAGCAGCCGAGCCACCCGAGCCAATCCTTCACTAAGTGGCAATGCCCAGCTCGAGTCACTGTCAGGGGCAGGCGAACCCTAGTAATTCTTTATGTTACTGGCCGCTTCCTGTATATGGATTCATCGGGTAGTGTGCGGGTATTCCGTCACTTCCTCGATGCCGCCATGTCTCCTGGGAGCTTTTGTCATTGTTCCAAGGAGACATTGCGGAGGTCTGCCGCGAGTTATCGCAGAATTTAGAAAGAACTTGCTTAAAAAAAAAAATATGCGGTTTAGTAATTATGCATATGAGGGTATCATTTTTTTTTTGGTGGGGGAGTGGATCTTGGGTGGGAGTTTTTTCCCCAGGACTTGACCCCTGCCCAGCGTGGTTGTTTGTATATAGAAAGAAAGGGAACTAATAGTGAAGTACTGTAAAATAGATGTTTATTGCGCAAAAGATGATTTATACTTACAAAACGCAGAAGTAAAATGACATGTACTGTATGTAAATACAAGAATGCAATCCAGGAACGCCGCATCCAGCGTGTGTTCCACCGAAACGGGAAGTGATGTCGTATGGACTTTCACCGGAAATTACATCAACGCGTTTCGCCCTCCCACAAGGCGTCATCAAGGACCTCATTTCCAGTTAGGCAGACCAAGTTTTTATATATAAGGGGAGTCTCCTCCCTCTTGCCTATCCAATAGGTTTTACCTAGCGGGCATTTTTCCGTGGACGGAAGACCACCTTGTTACTACCTTCGAACAGTAGTAGCAGCCATTTTCTCTGTTGGTTTCTTTTTCCCCTTTAGAGAGATTTCCCCTTACTTCTTTTCCCTGGTGGCAACAGTTTTCCTGGACAGAAAGCATCCCACCAGAAACACAGAAAGAAATAAGCAAAGCAACAAAGAAAAACTAAAAAACTAAAAAAAGTTAATAAAGGCATCAGTGCTGATACCAGGATAGGAGGGGGTTGAGGCAATCTGACTGACTATGCTACAATAATTCTAATGCTTCATGCACATGCTACAAACAAGATCATGGTAAGATTTTTCCAAGACGTGCTATTTCTCGAGAAACGTGTTTCCACATAGTCAGCACATCTGGCTGCAGATGGCACATGGGGATTCTACCTCATTTGACACCTACACAAAGTTATTTAGAATTAAAACATAACAGACTTCATCTCTAAGAGGCTGACCAAAGAAACATTGAGCTAAAAACTTAAATATGTGATCCACAGATGGTCAGTATACTATACATTAGAAGATACAGAATCTAACTAACAGATGTACATTGTATCAAAGAGTTTACTGTAAGAGCATCCATTAAAAAATGTTGCTCTGTGTAGTCTGTTAGGTTTTATATACATCATCATCAAAATATTTAGAGATTTAAATGTTTATCTCACCCATAAATATGATGGGGGGATTGGCGTATAGAGAGAAAACTCTGATCAAAACACAATAATAAACATAATAAATTTGAAAAATGAAGTAAATAACCTGTGTCTGCATTGTGTGTTTAGTAGAAAACATGATGCTCCCTAAAGACGTTGGTCAATAGCTGGAGATGAAGCCTAGCTCAGGCATGGAATTGTGGATTTTGTACAATGTTGCAGCAATGAAAGTAGGTGCAGATCCATCCAACATGGCCCCCCTTGCCCCACACGCTATTTTTCATTCAAAAATTTTTCACATAAAACTATATTAAACCCAAAAGCAAAAATGGCTTATATTACAGCTTACTCATTCCTAGATATGCTGGCGCCAGTAAGTCGGATATTTTTCAGCTTCTATTAACAGACCAAGCTGTCCAGCAAAAGTGTCGGTTAGAAGGTTAAGACAAACCATTTAACCTCCCTGGCGGTATTTCCGAGTCTGGCTCTGGGTGAATTTTACATACCAAATGCGGTAACCCCGAGCTAGACTCGGGATTGCATTGCAGGATACAGGGGAAGTTACTTACCTTGTCCCTGGATCCTGCGATGTCTCCCTGCTGTGTGTGCGAGCTGTCATCTCACTCAATTCACAAATTCACGAGTGCCGAGCTCCGTTCCCGAGCGGCGTGACGCATGGGGGCGGAGTTCGTCGCCAAATAAAAAAAAAACCACAGTATAGATACAGTATACTGTAATCTTACAGATTACAGTACTGTATCAAATAATTACACACCCCCTTTGTCCCTAGTGGTCTGTCCAGTGTTCTGCATGCACTTTTATATAATAATAAAAAAAAATCTGCTTGGAAACTGGAGATTGTCCATAGCAACCAAAAACTGTCCCTTTATGTCAAAAGTGGTTTTAGAAAACAGTGATAATAAATTAGAATCACTTGCAGAATTGAGCGATAGCCATTTGTGGGGAAATTCTTCATCAAACACTGAAAGTAATGACAGCGACAATTCTGCAATTGAGCAAATTTCATTGTTTTTGATTTGATTACATTATTGAATAATTTTTATTATAATTACATTATTATTTGTTATAATTATTTATAGTTATCTATTATATTATAATTTATTATTTTGTGTTTCAAACTTTATCATACCTGGGATGTCTACTAGACTCTTGTTGGGACAGATTTAAGTGAGTTATTCCTAAGAATTACAGGCCTACAATATAAAACGCCAAATTTCCATGCAAAATAATTGTACCGCTTTCAGCACCTAAAATCTGAAATAATCATACCGCCAGGGAGGTTAACACCGACAGGGGTGCTTGCAATAGTCAGCTTTTATTTATTTATGTAAAGCCTTAATCCCAAAGAAAAATTACGTTTCTGTTACTGCTTAAAAAATACTGTCTGAATCCAACTTTAAAGGGTAAGTTCACCTTTACAGAAAAATCTGTAAGATGAACATACACAGGACCCCCTCCTCATCCCCCCAGTCCCGCTGACCTGGAGATCAGCCGTTCTGACACCTGGTATCACCGATGTACCGGCCCGGGGCTTAGAAATCCCCTTGGTTTAATCTCAAAAACGTATCTCGTCAGGAGATATGTTTAGGAGCATTCTAATTGGTCGGTGCCATCACTAGGATGGCGCAGACCAATCAGAACCCACCCTGTCATCATGGGCGAAGAGGAGAGAAAACCGTGGGGATTTCAAATCCCCTGATTGGTAAGCGGCTATACGAGGCATCAGAACAGACGATTGTCGCTCTCCAGGTTAGCGGGACCGGGTGAGATGGGGACAGGGTCCAGTGTAAAGGCGGCTCGAATTTCAAAATAATTTTCTTTCGAAAATCGTATCAAAGAATTTTCGTACGAATTTCGCACCTTTAGTGGGCTGCAGCAACAGCCGATTTTCGTGCTGCAAACAAATTTGGGGAATCCGACATGTTGGAAATTTTTTGAAAAACAAACGATTTTCTGATTAATGATGGGAGAATCGTGCGAGAAATGTAATAGAAATAAAAAGGCATGTGCAAGAAAAGAATATTCCCGGAGAGAAAAGTGTATTCCTGGAGAGAAAAGAATATTCCCGGAGAGAAACGAATATTCCCGGCAACATGAAGGTTTGGTCGGCCAAATTTTGAAAATCAATGGTGGCATCATCGGATCACAAAAAAAACGAACTTTCTGATTTTGAAAAGAAAATTCGACCGTGTATGGCCTGCTTAAGTTCACCTTACAGATTTTCTGTAAAGGTGAATTTACACTTTAATTTGTTAGTCAAGCCCATCTAAATCTGCTAGTGCATCTAACATTGCCCTCACCCCAAACTGACAATGCTGCTGTCCAAAGGTGTCTTTGTTGCCCCACCAGTGGAATGGAGACACCTAAAGGCTGTAAGAAATTCACAGATCTCATGCTTTTAGCCGCGATTGCGGCTTTGTCTACATTCCGGTACCCGGGCGTGACGTCACAACATCGCGCCCGGGCCTCCGACGATCATAGAGATGACTGGTGATCATTCGGCAGATCGTTTCTCCGGGTCTCCGATGGCACAGGAGAGCCCGGAGAAGCATCGGATGGCGGCGGGAGGGGGAGGGACGTCCCCTCTCGTCGCCTATAAGAACGATTAAGCAGCGGAACTGCCACTATGATCGTTCTTATGGTGCACAGGAGAAGATGGATATCTGAATGATGCCTGTAGCTGCAGGCATCTTTCAGATATCCCCACTGAAAGTCCAGGACGTCATATGACGTCCTTGGGCAGGAAGTGGTTAAATAATGCAGTGGCATTGGCACACATAGGAAAACCAACATTGGAGATTATTTATTTTTACAAAGCAAATACACCTTTGCACTCTGGTACTAACTAGTTTGCCAGCTTTTATTTTCTCCATCAGTTTCTCCCCCTCATTCAGGTAACGTGACTCCAGTCCTGACAGAGAGGGGCAAACAAGAAACCTTTGTTCGTCTTTTTTACCTATGGCATCATCAGTTGTTAGCATGCCAGCAGCTGGCCCACATGGTGCCCAGGTTGTAATGCTGCACAATTAATACCTGTGGCTTTGTGTAACAAAAAAGGCAAGCTTGATCCACCTGACAATTGTGGGGCATTTTTTTGACATTATTTTAGACAGAAGGCACCCTGGTTGAAAAAGACTGGTCTAGAATATAGCTTTACTTTGAGAAAGCCTGATCCAGTCTACTTTAAAACCTTTTACATTTGCCTATAGCCTCTGTCAAGGAAATTAAAATCTGCTTTCCAAGACCAAACATCATTAGATAAGGGTTAATAATGATGAAAGGGGCTCTTAAGGGAAGGATTTTTCGATAAACCCTTTAAAAATCAAAGTATTAGGCGACTTTTCATAAAACACAAATCTATAACTGAAAGGGAAAGTTTTCCTTCCTTAGTCTGGAATGTAAACTTAGACCACAAAGTCAACGGTTTGGGCTTAAGCTGCCAAGGAGAGATCCATCACACGCTCCGCTCTAAGAATAGCCATGGATTGGCTTTCACACAAGAGAAAGCTACTGCTAGTGTGGATACTGGGAAGACCAGGATGCCGTTGCATATTAAACTGGGACTCTCTATTCTCTTAGCTGACTTGGCCCAGTCTGGTCCCTGGCCAAATTCTTCCAAAATGAAACACATAGCCAACTGACAGTGCTGGATGGAGAGCAGTGCAGAAACGTGGACTGCTCCTTCATCCAGCGTGCTGTGATTTACAGATATGGTTCCCGTAATAGAAGGTGAGCTCATTCCTGGTTAATGCACTGGGAGAGAATAATGTAAGTGATATGACCATTACATCATTCCATTGGATTCATTGTTGTCACTACAGCTGACGGCGGAAAGAAAAAAGCTTTTGTGTCAGATTATTGACAGCTTTATGGAAAACCATTTAAATGCAAAATCATGTGTTCTTCTTTTTCTAGTTTCATCTAGAAATTGTATAAAAGGCACCAAACCTTTACCTTAGCATGTCATAAATCACTATAACTTTGTGTAATAAAGTTAAGCAGAAGATGTGCTTTGGGCGTCCCTGGCATATATAGTTTGTCAAATGTTATGTTTTAAAGTTGTATGATTTTATCACATCTTAGGCCCCATACACACGAGAGGATTTATCCGCAGATACGGTCCAGCGGACCGTATCCGCGGATAAATCCTCTCGAGGATTTCAGAAGATTTCTATGCGATGGAGTGTACACACCATCGCATTGAAATCCGCGCTGAAATCCTCTGGCGATGACGTGTCGCGCCGTCGCCGCTATTATGACGCGGCGACGGGAGCGACGCTGTCATATAAGGAATTCCACGCATGCGTCAAATCATTACGACGCGTGCGGGGAATCCCTTTGGACGGATGGATCCGGTAAGTCTGTACAGACGAGCGGATCCATCCGTTGGAATGGATTCCAGCAGATGGATTTGTTGAGCATGTCAGCAAATATCCATCTGCTGGAAATCCATCCCAGGGGAGATTTATCCTCGGATAAATATCCGACGGAGTGTACACACCATAGAATCTATCCGCAGAAACCCATTTGATGGGATTTATCTGCGGATAGATTCTATGGTGTGTATGGGGCCTCAGCGACTGAATATTGGCCGAATACCTTCTGGTATGGAATCTTTTCAATACTAGAAGCCTTCCAGATTAAATGGTTTAGAAAGTGTTTAGAAAATGTGGTTGAGAAAATAATTCTCCTGTACTTAGTATGTGAAATAGGCACACATTTAGGTTTACAAAAGTTCCCCAAGCCCACACATGTAAAAAACAAAGGGGTGCTATATATCTTAGTAATAATGCATATTTTAATTATGCACACCACAGAGAAATTCAGTTCAAATAATCATATCCATGATGGCTCAGAAGGAAACTTTTTACAGCTTTGATCTACTCCCACTCAAGTGCCATGGAAACCTTGTTTGCAAACAGCTTCAGGCCAGAACAGAAAAAAAATAAAAAGAGGTTGCTATACCGCCCAGAGGCACTGTGAAAACTCTGCTCAATATGGCATCAAGGTATAATAGAAACATTATAAATTGAGTGGATTCCTAGGGTTGATTTTCTAAAGAGAAAAATAGGATATTTACTTTGCAAGGGAATTTGCTGATGGGCACTAATGAAGAGGCACTGATGAGGTGGCACTGACAAGGCTGCACTGATGAGGTGGCACTGATGAGGTGGCACTGATCATCAGTGTAAATAATGTTCTCCCTGTGCCCTGTAAGATCAGATCTCCTTTCTTCACACCCTGCTTCTGTATAAGGAAAGGAGAGCTGATAACCGGCAAGTCTGTTTGCATGTGACCATCTGTGATTGGACACAGCTGTTCACATGGTAAAGGACCGCTGTGATTGGCCCTTTACCTCAATCTGTGATCTGCTGTGTCCCTTAAACATTGCACACACCTCATGATGTGCACCCCAGGGGGCGCGGGGGAATCACGTTCTCGGGAGGACATCCAGGGACACCCTCCCAGAACTGAAGAGCCACGCTGTAGCCATATATCGGCAATAGCACGGTAGGGAAGAGGTTAAAGTAAAACTATGGGCAAAACTTTTTTCTTTCCTTTTGGATAGAATAAGGGAGGGTTTTAACCACTGTAAGTTTTTTTTTGCCATCTTTGTCCCATTGGAAAGATTTACTTTTACTTCCTGTCCCATAATCAAAACAGGAAGTGATAGGAAATCCCTGCAAATTAAGGGAATCTCTTGGGGACCCCCAAATCACCAGAACTAGTGTCCCCATTGGAAGATTTACCCTCTAATAATTTTCCAGGACAATGCAAAATTTGGACAAATAGAGAAGGTGAATCTCCCTAACGGGGGCACAGACAGCAATAAATACTGATAGGTGTTCTAATCGCTCTGCACTCTATCAAACAGTTTTTCCTTTACTTATACTTTGAACCCTCAGTTCACATCCAGCAATCCATTTTATCACTTACTGAGTTTGGAGCTTCTTTATCTTCTAATCTTTGCCTATGTTCCTGTTTAACCGCTTAAGGACCACCCCACATACATATACTGCAGCAGGGCGGCCCTTAAGTGCAAAATCGTGATTTCTTTCTTCTGTGATTGGACACAGCAAGAGCCAATCAGCGAGTCCGGCGGACCCGATATCCGCCAGAACCCGCCGATCGTTCCAACCACAGACAGAATGGGGGTCTGCCTATGTAAACAAAGCGGATTGCGGTTCAGTCAGAGGGGAAGATGGAGATCTTGTGTTTCTGCTAAGCAGGACCACAGATCGTTGTCTTCATCCAAACAAACCCCCCCCCCCACAGCTAAAAAACACGCCAAGTGAACACATTTAACCCTTTGATCATCCTTGATGTTAACCCCTTCCCTGCCAGTGTCATTAGTACAGTGACAGCTTTTTTTTTAGCACTGATCACTATATTGGTGTTACTGGTCCCCAAAAAGTGTCACCATTACTAGTATAAAAAGAAAAAAAAAGGAAAAGTCCATAAATCCATCCCATAGTTTGTAGACGCTATAACTTTAGTGAAAACCAAGACATTTTTCAAGTATTCGCCGATACCGATTACCGATACTTTTTTCCATGTCATGTGACAACGGAACTTAAATGCAGCACTATGTGGACAGTGTCAGTCGTTTTTTATTTTTATTTTATTATTTTTTATTATTTATTTTTTACAATTTATTTTTTTACAATTTTTTTTATTTTTTTTTACAATTTACATTTTTTTTAAAAATAATTTACAGTCTCTTTTTTGACTGACCGACTGTTCAAGTATCGGGTCAAGCATCGGAGCATTTGCACGAGTACAAGTACTTGTCCAAATGCTCAGTGTCGGCACCGATATCTAGATGCAACCCTACATATTGGCCCAAATTGATAAAGAAATTCGATTTTTTTTAATTGGATATATTTTATAGCAGAAAGTAAGAAATATTGTTTTAGAAATATGGGGCCAAATCCTCAAATTTCCTGCCTAACTTAACTTTTCCCATTTAAGTTACACTGACTTAAAATTTCTACCTAAGTGCCCGATCCACAAAGCACTTACCTAGATATTTCAGGCCGTGTAACTTAAATGTCTCTGGCGCAAGGCGGTCCTCTTCTGCAGGGGGCGATGACAATTTAAATGAGGCGCGCTCCCGCGCCGGCCGTACTGCGCATGCTCGTGACGTCATTTTCCCGACGGGCAGCGCGCGAAATTACGTTACGTCGGGCTTTGTGGATTGCGACGGGACAATAAAGTTGCGTCGGGTAAAAAAAAAGTTACGCGCCGGGAAAAAAAAATTTAAAATTAAAAAAAAAACGCGGTGATCGAAAAAAAGATCTGTTTTTACAAGGTGTTACTAGTTTACACTTTGTAAAAGCAGAACTAATTTTACGTATGCAAACGTAAACTTACGCAGAAAACACAAAGCTGAAAAGCTTTGTGGATCTCCGTAAGTCCTCATTTGCATACGCAAAGCGGCATTTCGACTCAAAATGCCCCCAGCGGCGGATGCGGTACTGCATCCAAAGATCCGACAGTGTAAGTCTCTTACAGATGTCGGATCTTCTGCCTATCTTTGGAAAACTGCTTCTGAGGATCAGTTCCAAAGATAGGCACAGGGATACGCAGGCTGAACAGCAGTTCCGCCTGCGTATCCCTTTTGAGGATTTGGCCCATGATCTTTTTTTTTGTTTACAGCGCAACCACTTCACGCAAATCACTGCACCTGTACATGGGTACTTTGACGCTAAATACTGTTGTTATGGCACCGGATAGCTGCCATAACCCCAGTATTATCTTTGAGATAAAAGTGGTCTCTGCGGCGGATTCGCCTCAAAATCACTTTTATCAGTGTCGGGAACGGGCCCCCCCTCCCGCCATGCTCCGGTCACCTCCACCGATTACTGGAGCCGGTATAGTTTTTTTTATTGCATTTTAGTGTAAATTTTACCCCCATTCTCAAATTTAAGAGGTCCTGTCATGCTTTTTTTTTCTATTACAAGGGATGTTTACATCCCTTGTAATAGCAATAAAAGTGACCCATGTTTTTTTTAAAAGGACAGTGTAAAAAAAAAAAATTAAAAGGTAAAATAAATAATAATAAAAATAAAAAAAATTTAAAGCGCCCGTCCTGCCGAGCTCGCACACAGAAGCGAACGCATAAGTCACGGTGTTCAAACCACACATGTGAGGTATCGCCGCGATCGTTAGAGCAATAATTCTAGTACTAGAACTCCTCTGTAACGCAAAACTGTTAACCTGTAGACATTTTTAAGTGTCGCCAATGGAGATTTTTAAGTGCCAAAGTTTTCCGCCATTCCATGAGCGGGCGCAATTCTGAAGAGTGACATGTTGGGTATCAATTTACTCAGCGTAACATTATCTTTCACAGTAAAGAAAAAAATTGTGCTAACTTTATTGTTGTATTATTTTTTAACTTAAAATGTTTATTTTTTCCCAAACAAATTGCGCTTGTAAGACCGCTGGGCAAACATGGTGTGACATAAAGTAATGACCGCCATTTTATTCTCTAGGGTGTCTGAAAAAATATATATTTAATGTTTGTGGGTTCTAAGTAATTTGCTAGCAAAAAAATAAATATTTTAACTTGTAAACAACAAATCTCAAAAAGAGGCTCGGGCTGAAGTGTTTAAAGTAACGCAGTACCGTATCGCAGAAAATGGCCTGGTCAGGAAGGGGGGTAAACCTTCTGGAGCTGAAGTGGTTAAACTGGTGCCAGGACCACTGCCCCAGGTTTCTTGCTTGAAAGTGGCTCCTTTCTTTTGCGACATCCTTAGGAGCCACCCATTCTTACAGGGACTGGATTTGTGTCTCCATACACTGTATGCATCAATTGAAACACACAGCTCCATACCTTACGATGGCAAGGCACTTTCCTGCTCCTCCCTTCTCCACACTAACAGACTTACTGAAGACTGCACTGTTCACTGTTAACTCTTTCCTATAAAAAACAGAATATCAGAGAAGCAGCACTGAGAGTACAGGAGCCAGAGGCATTAAAAGTTGTAAACTGCAAGTGTTGGGGGTAAGGATTTTAACAAATCGTTTATTAGGTACGTTTATTTTATTGTGCATAATGTGTTAAACTAAAGAACTACTTATTGGGTCTAATGTAACCTGACTATACAGCATATTAGCATCCAAAACACAATAGGCCATGGCAGGGCCGGGACAAGGTCATCCAGCGCCCAGGGCAATGATGCCAAACTGCCCCCCCCCCCCATTCATGATGTGCAAGCTTAGGGCATCCTACCTTCGAGCAGTCACTCATTTGTCAAAATTACTGCAGTTGTCACTACTCCTGTCAGCCTTGTAACAGAAGGAAGACACCCCCATCCCAACAGTAAATCATTGTGCTCAGGGCAGCCGCCCCCCCCCCCTTGTCCTGGCCCTGGGGCAGGGGGACATACCTGAATTAATGCACCCAGGAGTATAGTTATAGTCATAGCAGGTTTAGAAGTTTGGGGCCCAGTCTGGATATATAATGATTTATGCAGGTGTCATAGGGCCAGATTCTCAGCAGAGTTACGACGGTGTATCTCAGGAAACACCGTCGTATCTCTGTTTTTTGGCCCGGGTATCTATGCGAGTGATTCCTAGAATCATTTTCGCATAGATACGGCCAAGATCCGACAGGTGTAAGTGACTTACACTGTCGGATCTTAAATGTAATTCGCCGCCGGCCGCTAGGTGGCGTTTAGGTTCAGGTCTCATTTGTTTATGCAAATGAGCCTGATACGCCGATTCCCGAACGAATTTGCGTCGCGTAGCCGTCGCTTACGTCATTTGCGTAAGGTTACCCCTGCTATATGAGGGATAATCTTACGCCAGTCCGCCGTATGCCATGTTAAGTATGGCGTCGGGTCCGCGTCGTCTTTTCCCGTCGGGTACGTCGTTTTCCTAAGTCGTTCTTGAATACGACTTTACGTCAATGACGCACACATCGGCGTCATTGACGTTTTCCGTCGAGAACTGGAGCATGCGCACTGGGCTATTTTAAGCCCGGCGCATGCGCAGTTCGATCGGCACGGGGGCGTGCTTAATTTAAATACAAGCCGCCCCCTTTGAATTACGCAGGGATACGCCGGGCCTTTTACACTACGCCGCCGCAAACTACGGAGCAAGTGCTTGAGGAATACGGCACTTGCTCCAGTAAGTTGCGGCGGCGTAGTGTAAATGGCTGACGCTACGCCCGCCGTAAAAATGTACGAGAATCTGGCCCATAGTATTTAGGAATGAATGTTAATATTAATGAACAAATAAGTCGAGAACCTTAGTTAGCTTTCAATGAAAAGTACAGATTTGTTCGTTTTAGAAGGTTATTATGGGTTGTCGTAGACAGATGACCCTGACAGACAGAGAATAGACTCGTTAACCATTGTAATACATGTTTGTGTCATGTAAGCCAGTATTATTTTTCTCATTAACTGATTTTCCAGTTGTGTATGTGGAAAAAAAAAAACATCTGTAAACTGATGGTACTAGGAAAGTATTTTGGCATTGGGAAAGAGATTAGCAGGACAGATAACTTACAGCAAAATGACACTGCAGTGCATTGACAGTTTCATCTGGGGACTTCATTTCCTCTAACTGTACAGTCCTTTTGCCCCCAAAAATGTTAGCCCCTCCTTTTTCTGTCATAATTTTATATGCAGCTAAAATATGAATAGAAATTCTTCATGTGCATGATTTCTTATGAAAACCACAGCCTCAAGGATGTTGCTTTTGATTAAAAACTAAAAATGCTGGATAAAATTGTGAACAAAATACAGTATAACTAATATATAGGATCACAATACTGTAATACATATGGTAGGCCAATGAAATAGCAAGGTGAACATATATTAGTAATATAATCAGCATGTCAGTAAAACCTCTCTACTGTATATGTCTGATGTACATCCAATAATCCTGTAGCACTCTGCTCCTGATGACCAGGCGCTATGTTTAAATTTAGTGTATGTCTGAGCTGGTAGTTTTCTCAGACTTTGGGATGATTAAGGCTAAATAAGTCTCTGTTCCAGCTATGGCTGTGCTTGAGGGAATTCCCACTGTTGCCTGTAGGTGGTGTTACCACCCCAGGCCAATGTTGGAATACAAGCAGGCCAGAGTGTATTGGGTGCTTTCCCCTGTAAACAGCCCATTGGGAGTGGTCTTCCCACTGGGCATGCTGGGGAATGGTACTTAAGGGGGCAGACGCCATTTTTCGGGGCTCTTTGCCTCGTGGCCCTCCTGGCTCGAGGTATGTGATGACGTTGGCCGAGGCTGCATCCCTGCCACGCAGGCCCAGTTGTGCTGACTGGGGCCTGTACTTTGGAGGTGATCCTGAGTGTCCGTCCTGAGGGAGGAAGCCACTCAATGGAGGAAACCAGGGGAGGACCTGTCCTGGAGAGGACCAAGGGGAATGCTGGTATCTCGGGGAAGGCCTGGTGACTTTATTGGAGGATGCACCGAAGCCTATGTTACTTTACAGTGTGCCGGGTCGGCTTAAAGTTTCTAAACTGTAAGGCTGGATATCTGAATGCTAAATCCTGTCGCAGAAGATTATTGCACAGTTAACTGTATCGCAGGAGCGTGACTACCATAGATTTCACCTGTGCTTGCCGGCATCTGCAACGCGGCGAGTGGGGACACACTCCCTCCTAAGAGCGATACAACACTTTGGGGAAATTGGCGCCCAGCTTTACTATTACATTGTCGGCATCAAGCATTTGTTTCCTTCCACCTTGTTATTGGAATACAAATAAATAAGTGCACAAACAAATCTAGCGGAAAATTAACTGACTCTTAAAGGAACAGCCACCTGTTTTCTCTTTTTCCTACAAGTTGTTACTACAGGACACACATCAGTTGAACTGTTCACTAGGGGGAGCCATACAGTTAGGAATGTGTTTCTTTTGCATAACTGTTTGTATTGCCTTGTTATTTTTGCTGTTTTATGCGAGACCTGGTGGAGAGGTGTCCCAGTGCTGACGTCATTGCATTGAGAGATTCCCCCACCATACACTCAGATCTGGTCATTTGGGTCTGATAGCAGGGATATTCCGAACTAGCTGTATTGCAGTGACCATTGTAGAGAGCTGTATGTATTTGATGTTCTTTGCATAACCATTATCTTATTTTTTGCCTGGTAAACATCTTGACACTGGTTGAGCCATATCTTGTGTGGGACTCTGTCTGTAGCAGCTGTGTGGCAGGATAACAACACTAAGGTAACAATATTTAATTGCATTTATTGTTGTGTGGTATAATTGTGGAGTCCGTCCATAAAGGGGGGGTTGAAGCGCCACCCCCTCTGGCTCCGCCACTGAAATAACATACATTCATGCATTGCATGAATGTATGTTATTGTTGCCAGCTGCCGCTGGTCTATTCGGGTGGCCGGAAATTGAGCGCCGACCACCAGAATACCGGCAGCTGGTTGGCTGTGCGGAAGTGCCTATCAGAGCCAGCGGCTCTGATAGGCTTTCCGAGTACAGCCCTCGTCTCCCGGATGTCTTATCCAGGGAACGTACGGGGTGCGTTCCTTGGAAAAGACTGACGGCCGTCTCAGCCAATCAGGTTCGCCGATTCTGGTTATCGGTAACCTGATTGGCTGAAGCGTCACCAAGGCGGGAGAAGACATCGAGATACGTCGAAGGATTAAGGTAAGTACATTTTACAGGGCACAGCGGCGACAATGGGCACAGAGGCGACAAAGGGCACAGTGGCATCAATGGGCACGGTAGTGACAATGGGCACAGTGGCAACAATTAAAGGGCACAGTGACATGCACAGTGGCAAAAATGGGCACAGTAGTGACAATGGGCACAGTGGCATCAATGGGCACAGTGGCATCAATGGGCACAGTAGTGACAAAAAAAGTGCGCTTGTAAGACCGCTGCGTTAGAGATTACTTTTATCGGAGGCGGGAGAGGGGCCCGCCGCTCTCCGGTGCCCTCCACCACTTACCGAAGCTGTCGGTAGGCGATCGGGGTCCTCTTCTTGGCTTGGTATGGAGACGAGTGAAGGGAAGATGGCCCTGCACGTCAAAATTTCACTTCTGTCCATAGCTCTTAAAGATTATTATGATTTTTTTTTAAATGACGTTTAAATTATTTTCTTTTTTTTTTTCATTGCATTTTAGTGTAAATATGAGATCTGAGGTCTTTTTACCCCCAGATCTCATGTTTAAGGCCGGGTACTCACGACCAAACATGTATGGTGAAAGCGGTCCGTCGGACCGTTTTCACCATACATGTCTGCCAGAGGGCTTCTGTACGATGGTTGTACACACCATCGTACAGAAGTCCGCGCGTAAACAATACGCGGGGCGTGTCCGCGGTGTCGCCGCGTCGATGACGCGGTGTCGCCGCGACAATGACGCGGCGACGTGGGCGGCCCGCCTTTAAAATGCTTCCACGCATGCGTCGAAGTCATTCGACGCATGCGAGGGACGGCGGGCGCCTGGACATGTACGGTAGGTCTGTACTGACGACCGTACATGTCCGAGCGGGCAGAATTCCAGCGAACTGTTTTAAAACAAGTCCAGGAATATTTGTCTGCTGGGAAAAGGCCCGGCGGGCAAATGTTTGCTGGAATTCGGCCCGCTCGCGCCCACACACGACCAAACATGTCTGCTGAAACTGGCCTGCGGACCAGTTTCAGCAGACATGTTTGGTCGTGAGTATGGGGCCTTAGAGGAGCTGTCATGCTTTTTTCTATTACAAGGATGTTTACATTCCTTGTAATAGGAATAAAAGTGACATTATTTTTTTTAAAAGAACAGTGTAAAAATAAAAAATAAAAAGGTAAAATAAATAAGAAAAACTTTTTTTAAACACGCCCCATCCCCCCGAGCTCGCATGTAGAAGCGAACGCATATTTGAGCAGCGCCCGCATATGAAAACAGTGTTCAAACCACACATGTGAGGTATCACCACGATCGGTAGAGTGAGAGCAATAATTCTAGCCATAGACCTCCTCTGTAACTTAAAAAGTGCAACCTGTAGAATTTTTTAAACGTCGCCTATGGAGATTTTTAAGGGTAAATGTTTGTCGCCATTCCACGAGCGGGCGCACTTTTGAAGCGTGACATGTTGGGTATCAAATTTAACATTATCTTTCACAATATAAAAACAAAACCTGGCCCTGTTGTCTTATTTTTTAATTAACCACTTCCTTACTGGGCACTTAAACCCCTTCCTGACCAGAGGACTTTTTGCGATTCGGCACTGCGTCGCTTTAACTGACAATTGCGCGGTCGTGCGACGTGGCTCCCAAACAAAATGAACGTCCTTTTTTCCCCACAAATAGAGCTTTCTTTTGGTGGTATTTGATCACCTCTGCGGTTTTTATTTTTTGCGCTATAAACAAAAATAGAGCGACAATTTTGAAAAAAAAAATATATTTTTACTTGTTGCTATAATAAATAGCTCAATTTTTTTTTTACGTTTTTTTTTTTTATCCTCAGTCTAGGCCGATACGTATTCTACATATTTTTAGTAAAAAAAAAAAAAAATCACAATAAGCGACTGGTTTACGCAAAAGTTATAGCGCCTACAAAATAAGGGACAGAATTATTATTTATTTATTTTTTTTTTTTACTAGAAATGGCGGCGATCTGCGATTTTTATTGGGACTGCGACGTTATGGCGGACACATCGGACACTTTTGACACATTTTTGGCACCATTCACATTTATACTGCAATCAGTGCTATAAATATGCACTAATTACTGTATAATTATTTTTTTTTACTAGAAATGGCGGCGTTCTGCGATTTTTATTGGGACTGCAACGTTATGGCGGACACATCGGACACTTTTGACACATTTTTGGCGCCATTCACATTTATACTGCAATCAGTGCTATAAATATGCACTAATTACTGTATAAATTTTTTTGTTACTAGAAATGGCGGCAATCTGCGATTTTTATTGGGACTGCGACGTTATGGCGGACACATCGGACACTTTTGACACATTTTTGGCGCCATTCACATTTATACTGCAATCAGTGCTATAAATATGCACTAATTACTGTATAAATGTGACTGGCAGGGAAGGGGTTAACACTAGGGGGTGAGGAAGGGGTTAAATGTGTACCCTAATTAGTGTTCTAACTGTGGGGGAAGGGGGGTGACTGGGGGGGGTGACCGATCTGTGTCCCTATGTACAAGAGACACAGATCCGTCTCCTCTCTCCCCTGACAGCACCGCTGTCTGCGAGAGCCGGGAATGAGAGATGATCTCATATGTAAACATATGAGATCATCTCTCATTGGCCGCACAGATCGCCTAGGAAACGGCCGCTCCGATTTACCGTTCACGGCGATCTGTGACTGGCTGTGTCCAAGGGACACGGCCAGCACAGCAGTTCCCCGCTGCGCGCTCGGGAGCGCGCGCGGGGAACGTGCAAAGGGGCGGCCGTAAAAAGACGGCCTGTTAGAGATTGGGAGCCGCGCTGAGGCCGTACAAAGTCGTACGGCCGTCAGCAAGTGGTTAAAGAAGTGTATTTTTACCAAAAAAAGTGCGCTTGTAAGATCGCTGCGCAAATATGGTGTGACAGATAGTATGGCAATGACCGTCATTTTATTCTCTACTCCTATTCCTTCACAAAGGACTTACGACGGCGTATCTCCACGTACGCCGTCGTAAGTCTGAGTGTGCGCCGTTGTATCTTCGCGCCTGATTCATAGAATCAGATACGCCTCACGGTTGCCAATATACGAGCGGCGTAAGTCTCCTACGCCGTCGTATCTTGGGGTGCATATTTACGCTGGCCGCTAGGGGCGCTTCCGTATATTTCCGGGTCGAATATGCAATTGAGCTAGATACGCCATTTCACGAACGTACTTGCGCCCGGCGTATTAAAATACGCTGTTTACGTAAGGCGTACGAACCGGTGTAACTTTACCCCTCATAAAGCAGGGGTAAGTCATGTTAGGTATGGACGTCGGAAACGTCGGAACAGCATCGTATTTTACGTCGTTTGCGTAAGTCGTACGTGAATGGGGATGGGCGTTCACGTCGACTAAGCATTGAGCCGGCGTAATTTACGGAGAAAATTTGACGTGATACTGAGCATGCGCGCACATGCGCCGTTCGTTAGGTGCGTCATTTACGTGGGGTCACGATTCATTACCATACAACACGCCCCCTACCAGCCTAGTTTGAATTAGGCAGGCTTACGCCGGCCCATTAACGCTACGCCGCTGTAAATTAGGGCGCAAGTTCTTTGTGAATACGGTACTCACCTCTCTAAATTACGGCGGCGTAGCGTATATAGGATACACTACCCCCGCACAAAGATACACCCTCCTACGTGAATCTGGCCCATAATGTTTGTGGGTTCTAAGTAATTTTCTTGCAAAAAAGAAATGTTTTTATCTTGTAAACACCAAATCTCAGAAAGAGGCTTGGTCCTTAATCACTTAAGCCCCGGACCATTATGCAGCTTAAGGACCTGTCCCCTTTTTTGCGATTCGTCACTGCATCGCTTCAACTGACAATCATCAGTTAGCCCATCAGTGCCCATAAGTGCTACCTATTAGTGCCAGCCACCTGTCAGTGCCATCTAACAGTGCCAGCCATCAGTGCCAGCCACCTGTCAGTGCCATCAGTGCCGACCAGCAGTGGTCCGTCCATAAAGGGGGGGTTGAAGCGCCGCCCCCTCTGGCTCCGCACCGCCACTGAAATAACATACATTCATGCATTGCATGAATGTATGTTATTGTTGCCAGCTGCCGCTGGTCTATTCAGGTGCCCGGAAATTGAGCGCCGACCACCGGAATAACAGCAGCTGGTTAGCTGTGCGGAAGTGCCTATCAGAGCCAGCGGCTCTGATAGGCTTTCCGAGTACAGCCTTCGTCTCCTGGGTGTCTTATCCAGGGAACGTACGGGGTGCGTTCCTTGGATAAGACTGACGGCCGTTTCAGCCAATCAGGTTCACCGATTCTGGTTATCGGTAACCTGATTGGCTGAAGCGTCACCAAGGCGGGAGAAGACATCGAGGTACTTCGAAGGATTAAGGTAAGTACATTTTACAGGGCACACCGGCGACAATGGGCACAGAGGCGACAAAGGGCACAGTGGCATCAATGGGCACGGTAGTGACAATGGGCACAGTGGCGACAATTAAAGGGCACAGTGGTGACAATTGGCACAGTGGCGACAATTGAGGGGCATAGTGGTGACAATTGGCACAGTGGCGACAATTGAGGGGCACAGTGGCTGCGTTTGATGGCATGGCACAGTGGTGACAATTGATGGCATAGTGGCTGTGTTTGATGGCATGGCACAGTGACTGCGTTTGATGGCATGGCACAGTGAATGCGTTTGGCATGGCACAACAGCTGCGTTTGATGGCATGGCACAGTGACTGCATTTGATGGCATGGCACAGCAGCTGCGTTTGATTGCATGGCACAGTGACTGCGTTTGATGGCATGGCACAGTGGTGCAAATTGATGGCATAGTGACTGCATTTGATGGCATGGCACAGTGGTGATAATTGATGGCACATTGGCTGCGTTTGATGGCATGGCACAGTGACTGCATTTGATGGCATGGCACAGTGGTGCGAATTGATGGCATAGTGACTGCATTTGATGGCATGGCACAGTGGTGATAATTGATGGCACAGTGGCTGCGTTTGATGGCATGGCACAGTGGTGACAATTGATGGCACAGTGGCTGCGTTTGATGGCATGGCACAGTGGTGACAATTGATGCCACAGTGGCTGCGTTTGATGGCATGGCACAGTGACTGCATTTGATGGCATGGCACAGTGGTGACAATTGATGGCACAGTGGCTGCATTTGATGGGCACAGTGAGGCTGCACTGGTGCCGACTATCAGTGCCATCCATCAGTGCCAGTGGATCAATATGCATGCCTATGCGCCAAGGAAACATGCGCTGACGTATGACAATATCCTCACCTAAGCTAAAAATACAACTCA
Organism: Rana temporaria; assembly: GCF_905171775.1. Taxonomy (NCBI): domain Eukaryota; kingdom Metazoa; phylum Chordata; class Amphibia; order Anura; family Ranidae; genus Rana; species Rana temporaria. Next base: position 518,266,689 of record NC_053489.1, on the reverse strand, counting down.
ATATGCACAAAAACGTTAACCATGATTCTCAGCAGAGTTAATTACCGGTAAGTGTGCAGTTGAGTGGGTCTTCAAGCTAATCTAGGCTCTAACGTAAACATAATCAAAGTAGTACATTTCTTGGTGGAAACAGAGATTCACCATTGCACATTGAACTATTGTAAACTACATTTGGAAAGACAATGAAAATGTTAATTATGCTGTCATGGCTTAGATGGGAAGCCAGGGATTCTTACAACACACTGGCCCGGATTCAAGTAGCAATTGCGCCTGTGTAACTATAGGTTACACAGCACAATTGCCTACTAGCCCCGGCGTTACGAATGCTCCTGATTCAGGAACATCGTAACGCCGACTGCAGCCTAAAATCTGCGTGGCATAAGTCTCTTATGCCACGCATATCTTAGGCTGCATTCTAGCGATGACCGCTAGGGGGCGCTCCCATTATGCTCAGTGTATAGTATGCACATTGCATACTAACACCGATTCACAATGTTGCGCGAGCCCTGCGTACGCAATTTACGTAGTTTCCGTACGGTGTGTTTAGCGTAAGGCTGCCCCTTCTAATAGCAGGGGCAGCCAATGCTAAAGTATACCCGTCGTTCCCGTGTCGCGACGTTCAAATTTTACGTAATTTGCGTAAGTGATTCGTGAATGGCGCTGGACGCCATTCACGTTCACTTTGAAGCAAATGACGTCCTTGCGACGTCATTTGCCGCAATGCACGTCGGGAAAGTTTCCCGACGGAGCATGCGCTCTACGCTCGGCGTGGGAGCGCGTCTAATTTAAATGATTCCCGCCCCCTACGGGATCATTTACATTAGGCGCCCTTACGCAGGGCAAGTTTACACAGCGCACACGCAATTTACGGAGCTACTGCTCCGTGAATCGCGGGTAGCGCAGTAAATTTGCGGGGGCGCAGGGCAAAAACGCTGCCCTGCGCCTCCGCAAATAAGGGGCAAATCTACCTGAATCCGGGCCACTAAGATTTGTCATCATAGGCAAAAACATTTTTTGTTGAATACAAACTGTGTATAGACATTCACATATAAGAAAGTCTTCACAAAGATGTCTAATCACACACTGCCCTGCAAAAGGTCACGTGTCACAAATACAAAAATAACAATAATGATGCCAAGATGTTTAGTATATTTACAGTGATCTGCACACATCTGCTCTCTGTTTGAAAAACATGGGCAGCTAGTTCTCTCTCTTCTCTTGGAGTGCATAGGAAAGTTTAGACTTCAGGAACTGCATGCTCATCTCTGCCCCCTGCTGGACATCCATTATTACTATAGTCACAATGTGGTTCTACAACTGGCCTCATCAGCAATGCTTAAATTGATGTCAGCGCCTGGCCCCTGATTAGAGGTTCTGGCAGCCTCAGATTTTTTGTATCACTTTCTGTACAATGCATTCATTTTTTTCAACTCTGCTTTTGGATGCAGCTTGCCCTGACCTTTAGCATGTCTTCTAAGTTTGATTTGTAGAAAAAAGCAAAAGATCAAATCAAAGGGCCAGTGTGTTAACTGACATTTGCATTCAGAACGCTTTTGAATAGGGATACCAACTCACAGAGGGTGACTTTCAACCCCCAAAAGCTGTCCTGTGTGCTGCACTCTGGTGTGTTAGCAGTGTAACATTGTATTATATCTGTGTGTGTATATATATGTAGCACTACCCCCGAAGGAGCTGCTGATTTATTTTGTGTCTGTTACTCTGGCTATCAACCCCTGAAACTGTCTCGAACCCCCTCCTGGCACAACTGGTATCAGTGAGGATTGTGGACCCCAAAAGCTGCTGAGGAGCACAATATCTTGTCACACCACAGTAAGTTATGTAAACAAGTGGTTACCTTGCGTTGCATTGATCCCGTAGGACAGGGGTGCCCAACCAGTGGCCCGGGGGCCACATGTGGCCCGCAAAGCCCTCTGATGTGGCCCGCGACCTCCTGCTCTGGGATGGTGGGTTGGCAAGCCCAGATCACAGTTTGCCAATCTGCCATCCCAAAGCATCAGTTTTGTGAATGAAGCCAGCAGCTGCGCAGCAGAGCCACATAAGCTGATGCCTCCTGTATAGCACTGGCTTCTGTCATAGGCGGAGTGATGCCAAATGCACGTTGCCTGGGGCCACAATAGCCGGTGATTTCTGAATGGAAGACTTATTAAAGGTAAGTTTATTACTAAAATCACAGTGTATATTGGTCATATCTGTTCTGCAGTGTTTACTGGGCTGCTTTCAAACTGATCCGCAGGTGCAGCGTGGTGCACCTGTGGGTTACCTGCACTGAGCCATAGACTTCTGTTTTTTACCTGTGGTTTTGGTCCAGTGTCAGAAAGTGCACCACACCTGCAGGATATAATAGGATTCTACGGCAAAGTGCAGCTTACCCGCAGGAAAGCCACAGGTACAGTGTGGGTAAACCACAGCGCATCAGTGTGAAAGTAGCCTTAGGCTCCTTTCACACAATCGGTCTGACCCTCCATTCATCCTTATGGAGCAGCAGATGTAAACGATCTTGTGTCCCTTCCATCTGGGCTGATTGGATCAGACGGCCATAGAGTAGAGTGGGCTGTGTCTGTGTCCTCTTTCCATATGCAGAGTGGACACAAGCCTGTCATCCACCCGCTCTGCTCATTGTGGCCCGCGACCGGTTTCTAAGTCGCTTAAGTGGCCCTCGCTCTTCAAAAGGTTGGGCACCCCTGCCGAAGGATGACAAATTAAGTGCACACAAATTCAGCTTAACCAATGTAACACTTTACTTGTTATAATAAAAGCAAAAGAAACAAAAGGTAAAACAGTAGACTTCTTGCAGGGCCCTACAAGAGTCAGAATCAGAGGTAACAGGTAAATACAAAATAAATCAGGGCTCAAAATTCAAGTCCTGAGCCACTAGCCAGGCCTTAAGAGTTACTAGCCACTAGTTGCACCACCCAACCCCTCCCCTGCCCCACTCCTAAGTCCGCCCCTAAACACGCCCTTGTAAATTATCTCATGAAATGACACTGTTAAATGTTTTAAGCAGAATTAAGTTCCAAAAATAAATATTATTAACAACAATGTTAACAGTCACGTGCCCCATCAATTGCAGCGTCACCCTGCCCCATCAAATGCAACGTCACCGTGCCCCATCAAATGCAGCGTCACAGTGCCCCATCAAATGCAGCTTTACAGTGTACCATTAAATGCAGCGTCACCGTGCCCCATGAATTGCAGCATCACAGTGCCCCATGAATTGCAGCATCACCGTGCCCCATGAATTGCAGCGTCACCGTGCCCTATAAATTGCAGCTTCACCGTGCCCTATAAATTGCAGCTTCACCGTGCCCCATGAATTGCAGCGTCACCGTGCCCTATGAATTGCAGCATCACCGTGCCCCATGAATTGCAGCATCACCGTGCCCCATGAATTGCAGCGTCACCGTGCCACATAAATTGCAGAGTCGCAGTGCCCCATCAAATGCAGCATCGCAGTGCCTTATCAATTGCAGCGTCACTGTGCCCCATCAAATGCAGCTTCACTGTGCCCCATCAAATGCAGCTTCACCGTGCCCTATTAATTGCAGCGTCACCGTGCCCCATGATTTGCAGCGTCACTGTGCCCCATGATTTGCAGCGTCACCGTGCCCCATGAATTGCAGCATCACCGTGCCCCATGAATTGCAGTGTCACCGTGCCCCATAAATTGCAGAGTCGCAGTGCCCCATCAAATGCAGCATCACAGTGCCCCATCAAATGCAGCATTGCAGTGCCCCATCAATTGCAGCGTCACTGTGCCCCATCAATTGCAGCGTCACTGTGCCCCATCAAATGCAGCTTCACTGTGCCCCATAAAATGCAGCTTCACCGTGCCCCATCAAATGCTGCTTCACCGTGCCCCATCAAATGCAGCTTCACCGTACCCCATCAATTGCAGCTTTGCAGTGTCCCATCAAATGCAGCGTCACCGTGGCCCATTAAATGCAGTTTCACTGTGCCCCATTAAATGCAGCGTCACCGTGGCCCATTAAATGCAGTTTCACTGTGCCCCATCAAATGCAGCGTCACCGTGGCCCATTAAATGCAGTTTCACTGTGCCCCATCAAATGCAGCGTCACCATGGCCCTTTAAATGCAGTTTCACTGTCCCCCATCAAATGCAGCATCACCATGGCCCTTTAAATGCAGTTTCACTGTGCCCCTTTAAATGCAGTTTCACTGTGCCCCTTTAGTCACCTTGCCCCATCACTCCAGACTCACCATTGTCGCCTGGTTCACACACACAGCGGACATCTCCCACTCACTGTGTGTTACAGAGCTGGGTCTGTGTTCGGCGGCTCTGTGTAACAAGATCCCGCCCCCCTAGACCGGCTTGTGTGATAGGCGGATCAATAGATCAATCTACTATCACACGAGCCGGTCTAGGGGGGCGGGATCTTGTTACACGGAGCCGCCAAACACAGACCCAGCTCCGTAACTCACAGTGGGACTTGGGAGATGTCCACTGTGTGTGTGTGAGGAGGAGACGGTGGCGGCTTCAGTCCAGCCATGCCACTCTGTCTCCTCCGGCTGACAGTTTCCTGGCTGATCGCTTCAGCCAGGAAACTGTCAGCCTGCTCTGTCCCTATACCTAACTCGCCCTGCACTAAATTCCACTCGCAAAATGCGAGCATGCGAGTGGAATTTTTGAGGGCTGAAATAAATTATAATAAATATGCAGACCTGTGTATGCTCACAGCAAAGGGGCTCTTTCAGCAAGATATCCACACTGAAGCACCTCCTTGCCAAGTCTCACCCAGCTCTTCCTAATAACAGTACTGTACAGTCTGATGAAACCAATTACCTAACTAAAAAGTATGTGAATAGATATCAACAGTTTACTATATCTAGTAGGCAGTCTCTAGATCAGTGGTTCTCAACCTGGGGTCGGGACCCCCTCAGGGGTCGAATGATGATTTGCCAGGGGTCACCAAATCCTGGGCTGTCCATGAAGCCCACACCACTCTCCCAGCCATTCACGGCATGCCTGGGGGGCAGAGACTAGAGGTCAGCTGACTGGTGAGAAATGTGAAGTGGGAGGGGCTGGAGGAGACCCTATCTCCTGATTTTGGCATAGGTGTCACTGTTACGAAACACCACACTCCCTGTGATTAGAGTTGCCATTAAAAGTCCCCACTACAGTTCTCACATTCGCAGATGACCTTCATCAAGAGCACTTAAGTTGGCTGATCAGAACTCCCCCCCACCAAGGAGTCAGAGAAGGAAAATAAAAAAAGAGAATACATGGAAGGGAGAGGAAAAAGAGGGGGAGGAACAAAGAAAAAGGGAGAGAAAGAATAAGAGAAAGACCAAGAAATTAGGATAGAGAGAGGTAAAAAGGAAAGAAAGGGAGAACAAAGAGAAAGAGTTGTACATCCTAAAATGTACCAAAAGGGGTTTTAATAATGTACAAGTGGAAGGGAATGTTAAAAGAGCGCTAAATGTCCATGGGTTAGGGGGAGCAAATTACTTGTCTTGCCTTGGGTGCTGACAACCCACGCTACGAAAATAAACTGTTAGGGGTCCCTACAACCTGGGAAATTTTATCAAGGGGTCCCGGCACTAGAGAGGTTGAGAACCACTGCTCTAGATAATATACTTCACTAATGTGGTTTGTTGGGCCAGACCAAACCTCAATGCAAATTATCTCAACAGTTTGTGCACTCCCGCGTAGGCATGCGTTGGCGCGCAAAGAGTAATTTGTAATCCAAAAAGGGAATAAGTCAACTGGTGGAAAATGCCTGAACAGTTAAATCACAATGGTGAGTGTAAACGATCCACCCTCCTGCAACACAGTCAGTAGGTTTGGGTAGGTGCACGTCTCACCCAACCAGATTAGGCCTTGTTCTTCCGGAACACTCGGTCTGCGAACTCCATTTCACAGTCCTTCGGGATGACAGTCTCTGGTTCTCTCACAAGTCACCGGTGTGCTGGGACACCGTACGATCACTCCGTCAGGGATGCTCCCTCTGTCGCTGGATGGTGATCCAATCGGGTGTGGGTAGGCTTCAGGCTCTGGCCTAAATTCCCAGAGAGACACCACAACACAGGCGCCCTCCTGGGTTGGAGAGGCGGTCCAGAGAGAGCGTGCCAAACACGTCCTCCTCCTTAATTACCTCCCCCAGCAGACCGTGTGGGGAGAAAAGCATTCTGGGGTTGTACAGTTGCTCTCTGGGTATTGTAGTCTATAACTAAACCAGGGCAATGGAGTCTCTTTCTCCCTGTACTCAGTTTCCCAACATTCCTTGTCGTACCAGCAAGTAAATAGAAGCTGGCTATAACACAACTTGGCCACCGGAGGAAGTTGAGATCCTTCTCGATCAGCAGATGGTAGTCTTTTTAATCACATAAAAGGTGACTCCTCGCTACATATATATAGGTAAATGTGGGTAAACTATTAGGTGTGTTCAGAAAGTAATGAGAACAATATTTTACAATTATTTCATGATTTTCTTTTACAATTGAACATTGTCTCCTTCAAATGATGTACCTTGTGAGTGTACACAACTCTCCCAGCGATTTTTCCACTCTTCATAGCATCCCTGGATGTCTTCCGGTGGGATGGCATAATGGCTCTTTGGAAGTTATCCAGATGTAATACCCTGTAGTTTAGGCAGGGAGCTCCTCACAAATGTACTTGCCAGGAGTAGTTATTCTGGTTGATTGATAGAGATTTATCGATTTCTCCCTAAGTTTGGCCTTGTTGCACTTTTCACTTCTACTACTAGTACTTGTTGGTACTAGATTTGAGAAGGGCAGCCCAAGGTCAGATTATGAGTATATGGGGTATCTCAGTCAATGGGCAGGGGTTTTCTTGAATCCCTTGGCCTGGGAGAGCCTATATATTCGGGTGGAGTCAGGTGATCTATGTTCTGTGCCATCTGGACGTCTGTCTGGGTGGACGTGTGTCATGTTCACCGGGTTGAGGTCCTGGACCCCCAGATTTTTATGCTGAACATTTTTTAAAACAATGTAAGTGCATTTTGACACTAGTTTCATAATAAATGGTTAAAATGGAGTTACACTATGGGGCTTGCCTGTTGTTGTCTCTGCATGTGAGATATTTGGATGAGCAGATGACCTAAGGAGAAGGTAAAGACAGCCCTGGATGTGAAGATGTGGAGTGTGTATACAGCCACAGAGTGATGTAAATGCTGATTCACCCCTTAGAGGGCAAAAGCTTCTGGTGAGTGAAGGGGAAACGGGGGGAAGCACGTGAGGAGTCACCGGCACACTGCGAGATTTATGAATTAAAATGATATCATATTATGGACTTAAAGAGGTTGTAAATCTTCCTCTAATGTTTGTACTTATAGATAAGCCTAGAAAAAGGCTTACCTATAGGTACTATAAATATCTCCTAAACGTGAGATATTTACTGTATACTGTGCCGATGTCACCGGTGCATGCATTCTGAAGGAACGGCCACCTGTGCCATTTCTTTAGGAGCGTCTGCCATGGATGGTGGCTCCCACACGCATTCGCGGGAGTGACGTCATCCAGCTACAGCCAGTCACACAGCCGGAGTCCGTGGCTCCGGAAGGAAGACAGGCGAAGATGGATGCTGCCTGCAGTGGGGATGGCGTGGGCTTTGTTTGCTCGTAAGTGTCACATAATGTGCTAGTATGAGATGCATACCAGCACATTATGCCTTTACTTAGCAGAGAAGGGGTGGGGGGGGGGAATTTGTAGTGGAGTTTACTTCCTCTTTAATTATTGTTTCATAGCACATGTCACTTTTTTCTGGACCCAATCATTGTTTCATCGCATACGTCACTTTGTTGACACGGCCCTTGCCACTTTACAGTATTTTTACCTTATGAATTTTTGCGCAGAGATGTATTTTTGATTGATTGCACAGCTTATGATTTTTATTTTATTTATGTGAGCTTGCGCAGAGACATACCTTGAATGCTAGCATATCTTATGGTCTTTGAGTTATTTATGAACTCATTGTAATATTCATATCACTTTATATTTTGCACAACATATGACTTTATATTTTGTCACTTCACAAACACACCAACTTTAGGTGTATTGAAGGGGCACACACCAAAAATAAACAGCGCAATACCCCCTTTTATACCTTATATTGATCACCTACTCTGCTATAGTAGTAGTCTCAGTGGGGTCAGCAGCTTAAAGTATATTTAATTTCACTACATTTTGGTCCATAGCATAGTGTACAACATCCTTTCTTTATTTTAGCTGCTTGTTCGATTTGGAAGTAAAGGAATAAGGTGTAATGCTTACATTATCCTCCAGGGGTGCAACCAGTTCCGCAAAGTCCCCACTCTAAGGCCCCGTACACACGGTCGGACAAAACCGATGAGAATGGTCCGACGGACCGTTTTCATCGGTTCACCTCTGAAGTGGCCGTACGGCCTGATGTGTGTACACACCATGAGTTCAAAATCCGATCGGGTCAGAACGCGGTGACGTAAAACACACGACGTGCTGAATAAAACGAGTAAAACATGCTTCCAAGCATGCGTCGACTTGATTCTGAGCATGCGCGGGTTTTGAACCAATGCTTTTCTGTACTAAACATCGGTTTGGTCCGATGGGGTAGCGGTCCATCGGTTCGGTTTTGAAGCGTGTTTTACAATTTTGGACCGAAGGAAAACGGACCGATAGCCTATACACACGGTCGGTTTGGTCCAATGAAAATGAACTTCGGTTCATTCTCATCGGACCAAACCGACCGTGTGTACGGGGCCTAAGGCACTTTGTGCCACTGTCATATTCCTGTCTCCTCCACATATACAATAAACGGTTAATAGCCCCGAACTGTATGTGATGATGTCTGCCCACAGCCCAGAGTGCCAGGGGAAGAAGAGGCAATAGCTGGAGAGAGCAGGGGGTAAATAAAGTAAAATAGCATCTTCAGCTCTCCCTAGACCTAGTAAGTGTGGGGGGTTCCACTTCAAGGATAGATTTTTGTCTAATTCCTGGGGTATTTGAATTGGTTATTGCCATCTTTAGTTATTGTGAAAACACTTCCTTATAATTTTGCATTGTTTTCTAGCCAACAAAATGAACCTGTATTGGCCTGATGCTTTAAAAACAATCAAAAAATCACTTTACAAGAACATTCATTGAAAGTACTGTAATGGGTATTTTCAAATATGTACCTGCAATGTATTGCATTTTTATTCAATACTTTAAAAAAAATGGACGGTAATTATTAGCTATTTTGGGCCAAGCTAGAAGAATCGTGTTTGTGTGCATTGTGGTGAAGAACTGTAGTTACTAGTGTTATTGAAGAGATTATTGCACTTGTATTATTGTCATTTTCTTCATACTTTTCCATCCACAAGTTATTCTGTCATGCAGTGTATGTAATTTACAGCTGGAGTATGCATTGACTTTTTGTTCTCTACAATTTCTATTGAAGATATATTTTTCTTAAAAAAGACCATAAATCCCTGATCAGTAATTGGTATGTTTTCACCACATTTCTGTTGTGCTGTTTCATTATTTTGATTACAAGTAAAGCATTTTTCTGTCTGAAAACCATAGCTACTTTACCATACTTTATTTTCCAACAATCTTTTTAACAAATAACAGAACATTTAAGTATAACTAGTAGTGAATATTTTTTTTTTTCATGATACATTCATGCCTGCTAAGTCATTTGTAAAATTGCAGTAGTCTCCCTGACAATGCCATCATCTCTCCAGAGATTTTTTGACCGCTATCTATGGTCAGTGCTTTTTTGGATTTTGATGCTGGCCCAGTGATACCATAATGATGTAAAATATAATGCCTGTATGGTTCTAAGGCCCCATGCACACGAGACGCAGATGCAAACTCATCTAAACACATGTTTTCAAACGCAAAAAACGGCGTTTAAAACGCCCGTTTTTGCCGCGAATTTCGCGGCGTTTTACCGTGTTTGCGTTTATAAGCGTTTAGTTAAGAAACATCATAAGACCCTCCCTAAGCTCAAAAAACAGTATTATTTAACCATTTCAGCCATTTTGTGAGACCAGAGTGAGTAGCAGCTGAGAGAGCAGCAGTGTACTTGTATTTAGTGTGTCACTTGCCACGTCATCTGCCACAAGCTGCGGATTGTCCACTTGCCACGTCACCTGCCACAAGTTGTGAATTGTCCACTTGCCACGTCATCTGCCACGTCACCTGGCCACGCCACCTGCCACAAGTTGTGGATTGTCCACTGGACACGTCACCTGGCACGTCACCTGGTCACGTGACCTGCCACGTCACCTGGCCACGTCACCTGCCACAAGTTGTGGATTGTCCACTGGCCACGTGACCTGCCATGTCAACTGGCCATGTCACCTGCCACAAGTTGTGGATTGTCCACTGGCCACATCACCTGCCACGTCAACTGGCCACGTCACTTGCCAGAAGTTGTGGATTGTCCACTGGCCACGTCACCTGCCACGTCAACTGGCCACGTCAACTGGCCACGTCACCTGCCACAAGTTGTGGATTGTCCACTTGCCACGTCACCTGCCACATCACCTGGCCACGTCACCTGCCACGTCACCTGGCCATGTCACCTGCCACAAGTTGTGGATTGTCCACTGGCCACGTCACCTGGCCATGTCACCTGCCACATCACCTGGCCACGTCACCTACCACAAGTTGTGGATTGTCCACTTGCCACATTACCTGGCCATGTCACCTGCCACAAGTTGTGGATTGTCCACTGGCCAGGTCACCTGCCACAAGTTGTTGATTGTCCACAATGCAATGCAAGCAATTAAATTTTTTTATGTTTTTTTCAATGGTTTTTCATCATTTGCCATTATTTTTGAGATTTCTAATGTAAAAAAATAGGTCACCTTTAAAAACGGCTATAAACGAAATTCGCGGCAAAACGCTGGTACCACGTTTTGCATCTGAAACGCTAAAACTTTTGCGTCTGAACCCATTTATTTGCTTCTGAAAAAACGAGCATAAACGCAACTGCCGAAAAATGCAGAAAAACGTGACTGTGTGCATGGACACATAGGATAACATTGAATGTGTTCAGGGGCAGTTGAAAAAGCTGTCCAAATGCCTCTGAACACGCGTTTACCAGCGTCTTGTGTGCATGGGGCCTTAGCTGTTTTATAACAAGTGTATAACACAGATTGGCCCCCTGCCACAGCCTTTAACTTTGCTGAGTTTGCTACAAAGTTACAATGTTGCAGTTTGATCATTTGGTATGGGAATAATAGTGCAATGTGTAATACAAGGAGGATGCTTTAGGTGGAAACAAGGAGCATAATGGGGGGACAATGTGTTGTCATGGCTATTTTAGTGATGTTTTAAAAATAGTATAAAATAGTATATATGAAATAATACATTTTAGCTACCATCTATAATTCAAGAACTGGACATCCTCTATTCAGATGCTAATTAACTTGTTTAACTGGTTCATAAGGGCTAGTTAGGCAAGAAGTGATGTTGTCAGGAAATGGGGAGAGGCAAAAAAGAAGATAACACAGCCATGTGCAGAACAAGGGGGGGATCTGGAAGAAGAGCTAGGTAGAGGTAAGGCTCCAAAACAAGAAGAAGAAGACCTGGGAAGAAGGAAGGTCTGTGCCAGAGGGTACTTCACAAGACCAAAATGGTAACTTCACTTGGCGATAATGCTAAATGTACACTAAAAGAGAGTCCCGATGTCTGCAGCCACTCAAGTAGCCTGGTGTACTGGTTCCCGACAGAGATTATGAAACCGCTATAAACCAAAGTGACTTTTTACTGTATCCCTTTTGCATACCAACCATTGTCAATGCTTATTTGCTAGGAAGGTTGTGTAGTTCATGTGTGTTCTATACATATTTGCAATAATCTGTATGACGTGTATTTTTTTCCTACAATTGTAAGTAGTTTGTATGTACACAGCATTCTTGTTTAGTAAAAGCATATTAGTATGCTACAGGGGTTTCTCCCCCCTTGCTTTACCACAAAGTAACCAAAAGATACAAAGCAAAAAACACCGAAAGCAGACATCACAGTGGATAGGAAGTGATAGGAAGTGATAGACGTGCAACACAGAAGCTACACTAGGGGCATATCTAGCCCCCATAGAAACACACTTTACCTTATTGAAAGCTCCCCCTGGTGCCAAAAATAATTATATTTGACAGGTGGAGTCCCAAATTTGAATGAAATCAATTTGTAACTGTTTAAAGCGGTAGTTCACCCCCCCCCCCCCCGACACATTTTACCATCGAGACAGGCATTGTAGCGCGAGCTACAGTATGCCTGTCCCGATTTTTTTAACCCCGTACTCACCTTGTACTCGGACATCGTAGATTTCGGCTCCCGCGGGGAATGGGCGTGCCTATGGAGAGGGAGGATGATTGACGGCCGGCCCTGGCACGTCACTCTCCCCGAAGACAGCCGGAGTAGGTCTCGGCTCTTCACGGCGCCTGCGCACAGGCTATGCGCAAGCGTCGTGAGGACCAAGCCTATTTCGGCTATTTCCGGAGAAGCGTGACGCGCCAGAGCCGGCCGTCAATCATCCTCCGTCTCCATAGGCACGCCCATTCCCCGGTATCTTCGATGGACGACTACAAGGTGAGTACGGGGGTAAAAAATTCGGGACAGGCATACTGTAGCTCGCGCTACAATGCCTGATTTTAAGGTAAAAGAAAAAAAAATTTTTTTTTTTCCGTCGATAGGGTGAACCCCTGCTTTAAGGTTGGTGTTATTATGCAGAGCCCATTGTGCCTCATCAAGAACATCTTTTTGTTTAATATTTGTATATAACGACTCCACACCCACTGTTACTAGTGTGGAATCATTAACAAATTGTTATTTTATTAAGGCAGATATCTCTTCTATCCTTAATAAATGCCCTTTCTTTCCTAGCCAAAGGCTGAAAGGGGTTGTAAAGACAAAAATATTTTCCTCTTAAATTAAAGTCTGAGGCCTCGTACACACGACAGAGTTTCTCGGCAGAATTCACCGAGAAACTCGGTCAAAACCCGGATTCTGCCGAGAAACTCTGTCGTCTGTACAGTTTTGGCTCGATGGAGCCGCCGAGGAACTCGACGAGAAAATAGAGAACATGTTTTCTATTTTCTCGTTGTCCTCGTTGTTCTATAGGAGAAGGCGGCCCGCCGAGCTCCTCGGCGGCTTCATCCCAAAACTCGACAAGGAACTCGACGTGCCAAGCACGTCGAGTTCCTCTGTCGTGTGTATGGGGCCTCACAGTAGCTGATAAAGTAAAAAGTAATGTTTTGCATTATAACTAGTTTGATACCTGTTGAAATCGAGTTGTTTTATTCACCTCTGTCACTCCTGAATCGTTATTCTCACTGACTTCCTGGTTTGCGGTGCGCATTCATTCTTGCTACATCACGGCCTAATGGAAACTACAGTTCCTATTAGGCTTAGCCTCCATGCCTGTGAGGCATAAGAGAGCATGTTCACGCAGGCCTGTAGTCATAGGGAGGGGGTGAGAACATTCTGCTTTCCACCATGCAAAACGGCTCAGATGCTGGTGGAAAGCAAGAAGAGGAGAGACAGGAAATGGCATTTTCAAACCTGGATTACTGTATTTTGGAGGTCAAAAGGAAAAACGAGGTAAGTGATATTTAAATGCTCTAGCTTACAGCAATCAATTGATCTAATAAAAAATTAACCTTTAGTGTTCCTTGAAGGAAGATGTTACCTTGTGGCAGAGCCTGACTTGTAGAGGGAGGCCACTGATGTTGCAACAGTAGGTGCAAGAGCGAAACGAGGTATTAATGCCGGTAAGATAATCCGTCAGCCACGGCAGCAGGCAACAGGTGTGTCGCCAGGGACGGGTGGCAGCCGACCCCAGACTAGGCAGACAGCAGATGCTTGACGGGCAGCTAGCAGGTTACTGGTGTGGCAGGATTACTAACACTCAGCAGGTAAAAAAACAGCAGGGACCAGGTAGCATGCAGAGTAGAGCTGGAGAATAACTGGATGCAGGATGAGACAAGCCAAGTCAACAACAGATGGTCAGATACAGGCATAGGGCCAGATTCACATAGGTTAGCGGATCTTTAGATCCGCATAACCTATGTGATTTAAGATCCGCCGCCGCAAGTTTTTGAGGCAAGTGGGTAATTCACAAAACACTTACCTCAAAACTTGCGGCGGCGTATCGTAAATCCCCCGGCGGAATTCAAATTCCGCGGCTAGGGGGAGTGTACTATTCAAATCAGGCGCGTTCCCGCGCCGATCGAATAGCGCATGCGCCGTCCGGAAATTTTCCCAGCGTGCATTGCTCCAAATGACGTCGCAAGGACGTCATTGGTTTCGACGTTTACGTAAATTACGTCCATCCGTATGCGCGAACGACTTACGCAAACGACGTAAAAAATTCAAATTTCGTCGCGGGAACGAGGGCCATACTTAACATTGGCTGCGCCTCATAGAAGCAGGGGTAACTATACGCCGGAAAAAGCTGAACGCAAATGACGTAAAAAAAAGCCCCGAGCGGTCGTTCGTTTCGGAATCGGCGTATCTCCTCATTTGCATAATCGTTGCGTAAATAAAGCGAAATGCCACCTAGCGGCCTGGAATTGCAGCCTAAGATCCGACGGTGTAACACAATTACACCTGTCGGATCTTAGGCATATCTATGCGTAACTGATTCTATGAATCAGTCGCATAGATACGACCAACGTAAATCAGAGATACGACGGTGTATCAGGAGATACACCGTCGTATTTCTATGTGAATCTGGCCCATAGACTGCAAACAGAGAATGGTAACATTTCTGACAGCATTGTCATCCGTCAACAGGTGCCAGTGTGTGGTACATATGTCCCTGAACCTGGGTACCAGTTCACTAAATTGTAAACTTATTCTAGTATTAGAAGTGTTAGATATCTTGTCCTCATCAGTACCTGTTTGTCTAAAAATTAGAGCTTCCCTATCGCTATCTCTGGCTTTCTGTTAGGCGTTAGTCAACTACCTCCTCTGATAGCCACATTGATTGAATTTCCTTCTTAGATTTTTTGCCTCCATCTCAAAGTCTGCAGTTTCCGTGCAATTATGATGTGCATGCAGATACTGTCCTACCGGTATGTTAAGAACTAGTGATCTAGGATGGAAACTGTATGTGTGCAGGAGGATGTTAATGGCCATTGGTTTCCTATATAAATTGGTTTTAATGTCACTGTTCTCACCTTGTTCAGTGGTCAAGTATACAAAAAATTGACCCGTACTGGGTCACATTCACTAGTGAAGGACAAATTATAATTATTGTTGCACAAGCTGTTAACAATTCAGGGCTTCCTCTTCCTGTTTAGTTTCAGTCCACAAGACGAGGATGTTGTCAATGTACCTGTACCAGGACAAAATTCTGTCCTGGTACACAGATGAAGTCCCCTCTCCACTAAAAAGCCAGGCCTCCCAAACACCTAGGTAAACATTGGCATATGTCGGGGCACACTTGGTACCAATAGCAGTGCCCTGTGCCTGGCAAAAAAACCTTTGATGAAACGTAAACTTGTTATGTGTTAATAGGAATTCCAAGAGTTTCAACACAAACAAATGATGTCTACTTTTGTTCAGTGCTTGTGTATTTAGGACCTTTTGTATCACCCGTAAACCCCTATCATGGAGTATCGAGGAATACAGAGTCTCTATACCCAAAGTTAGCAACACTGTCTGCTGTGGAACCACCAAGTCTCGTGCAGTAGTGTAAATGTAAAGTGTCTCTCACATACAAAGGTTGGTTAGTGACAAATGGCTGTAAAATGCAATCAATAGATCCGCGGACACGTTCTGTGAGGGAACCTTGTCCAGAATATGAAGACCTGGGGGGTCCATGGCAGACTTATGCAGGGCTGGTGAAAGGATTTTTGACACCCTAGGCAAAACCTAATTTTGTCGCCCCCCCTTGGCTCCACCCCCATTTCCCTGCCCATGTAAACCCCACCTTTTTAATGAAGCACCCATCAAATGTAGCCTCACCAGTGCCTATCAATGAATGTTTGCTTGCTTCCATTTATTCAGGAGTTGGGACACAGACATAGTCCTTCCCCGCCGCTGCACCTCTGACAATGGAGCGGCGGCTGCCTGCCGATGCTGACTCTTAGTTGATTGCTGCAGAGAGAAGAGAGGAGGAACCCAAGTGGCTGGGCGCCCCCTAGGTGGCTGCCTAGTTTGCCTAGTGGTAGCACCGGCCCTGGACTTATGTATCTTAGGCAGTGCATAAAACACTGGTGTCCTTGGAAACTCCACCTTTATTTCATTCCCAAAAGGCCTCATGTTCTTGGGAGCGTAAGCTGTCATGTGTTGGTGGGCAGGAATTCAGAGTTCTAAGTTCCTGTACCACTACTCTTACAAAGCATACAATTCCAGGTACTGCCGACAAGCGGAGAAAAAATCTGTACCTCTTGTACAGCCTGGTATATCTGAGAGGTGTGGTGTTCACTGGAGATGTATTATATCCCAGCGACTCACCACAAATCTCAAGAGCCAGATCAAGCATAAGTTCAGTAAATTTGTCGGAGGGTCATCTAGGTCAGTGGTTCTCAACCCTGTCCTCAAGTACCCCCAACAGGCCATGTTATGGGAATTTCTCTTAGATAAAATAGCTGTCCAAAATACCAAACCATAGATTGATTTAAAGCACCTGTGTAATATAAAGGAAAACCTGCAAACATGGCCTGTTGGGGGTACTTGAGGACAGGGTTGAGAACCACTGATCTACTTGACCGATCTCCCACAGGTCAATGAGGTCTCGTAATGTCCCATTTTCCTGCATGCTTAGGCTCCACCAGTCACCCAGGGGACCCAACGGAGACTAGCCCCCCTAGCACGTAGAACATGTAATACCAATTTTCTTGTGAATTGGTTTCGCACGGTTTCATTCCCGCAGCAGTGTGAACCTCGGCTAAATGCTTGATAACAGCTGGCATGGCAGGCACTAGAGATCACAGGAGCTCAGTATGCATTAACAAGGACAAGCTGTACAGAACCAACATTTACATTTACTGCATCTCAGAAGCACTCTCTCTGACATAGGGCTCACTTTCAGCATTCATATGGGGCCAGATTTGACCAAAAAGGTGGGACAATGCCATACATCTACAGATGACACAAATGAGGGGGTAATAAATATGTTGATGGTGGTAAGTATGTTATTCAGTGCTTAGTGTTTTAGGGTAAGTTCCTTACATGACTTAAAGCTCAACTCCAGGTTATGCAAATGTTGTCTAAATATACTAGGAATGTGTATTCGTATCTGAATCTTGGTGTACAGATCTGTGTAATAATCCAGTGTGAAACTTCCCCTCTCTGCAAAAGCCCCAGTAAAACTGATCACTGCTGCTTTCTGTCTTTCTGCAGGGTGACTGGTCTTGTCGCCACCCCTTCCTGAAGTTTTCTGCAGGCAACCTATAGTGGGTGGGGTCTGTTGTCTCGCCCCTATAGCTCTGCTCTCTGTTCAGGCAATGTACAGCACACTGATGATGTCACTGCTACTTTTACATGGTGATATCTGGATTTATAAAGGCATTTTGGTGCACACGTAGTGGATTTATAGTCGTTGTGGCTATTAAGGAATATATTTAAATGAGAGTTTTAGTTTTGAGTTTGGCTTTAGTAGATGTAAACCCTGAGTTTATACAATTTAGTTTGCTAACTGTACAACATAAACAACTGCATTTTTCCAAACAAAATACTTGTTTTCACCTTTTCCTCATCCTTTGTGCATCTCAGTGGGGTGTTGGGTTGGAGGGGTTTGACGGGGGATATTGGGTGATTGACGGGAGAATGGCTGGTGTTGGCACTTCAATCATCCCGACACCACGGTACATTATTTTTAATATTACATTATATTATTACATTGTAATATATAATGAAATCCAATCACCATAATGGAGCATCAGTGGGAGCCCTGAGCTTGCCACTTGTCACTGTAGCCTGCCATCAGATGCAGCTTGTCACTTGCCACCGTATCCTGCTACCAAATGCTGCTTGTCACTTGCCACTATATCCTTCCACCAGATCCAGTGTGTCACTTGCCACTGTTACCTGCTATTAGATGCTGTGTCTTACTTGTCACTGTCGCCTACCACCAAATGCAGTGTGTCACTTGCCACTGTTACCTGCTATTAGATGCTGTGTCTCACTTGTCACTGTCGCCTACAACCAAATGCACTGTATGTCACTTTCCTGTGACCTGCCACCAGATGCAGCATGTCACTTGCCACTGTGTCCTGCTACCAGATGCAGCATGTCACTTGCCACCATATCCTGCCAAATTTAGCATGTCACTTGCCACTGTCACCAAATGCAGCATGTCACTTGCCACCGTGTGCTGCGTGTCACTTGCTAATGTCACCTGCCACCAGATTCTGTGTGTCACTTGCCACTGTCACCTGCCACCAGATTCTGCCTGTCACTTGCCACAGTTTCCTGTCACTAGATGCTGCATGTCACTTGCCACTGTTGCCTGCCACCAGATGCAGTGTGCCATTTTCCCATGTCGCCTGCTACCAGATGCAGTCTGCCCCAGATGCCACCATCACCTGCCCCAGATGCATCATGTGTCACTTGCCACCAGATGTTGTGTGTCACTTGCCACCGTCACCTGCCACCAGATGCTGTGTGTCACTTGCCACCATTGCCTGCCACCAAATGATGTGTTACTTGCCACTGTCACCTGTCACCATATGATGTGTGGCACTTGCCACTGTCACCTGCCACCAGATGCTGTGTGCCACTTGCCACTGTCACCTGCCACCATATGATGCGTGTCACCTGCCACTGTCACCTTCCACCAGATGCTGTGTGCCACTTGCCACCAGATGTTGTGTGTCACTTGCCACCGTCACCTGCCACCAGATGCTGTGTGTCACTTGCCACCATTGCCTGCCACCAAATGATGTGTTACTTGCCACTGTCACCTGCCACCATATGATGTGTGGCACTTGCCACTGTCACCTGCCACCAGATGCTGTGTGCCACTTGCCACTGTCACCTGCCACCATATGATGCGTGTCACTTGCCACTGTCACCTGATGTTGCATGTCACTTGCCACTGTTGCCTGCCACCAGATGCAGTGTGCCATTTTCCCCCCTCGCCTGCCACCAGATCCAGTCTGCAACTTGCCACCATCACCTGCCCCAGATGCATCGTGTCACTTGCCACCAGATGCAGCGTATCACTTGCCACCCTCAACTACGACCAGATAATGTGTGTCACTTGTAACCATCACCTGTCACCAGATGATGTGTGTCACTTGCCACTGTCACTTGCCACCATCACCTGCCACCAAATCATGTGTGTCACTTGCCACTGTCACCTGCCACCAAATGTAGCCTGTAGCCACTGTCACCTGCCACCAGATGCTGTGTGTCACTTGCCACTGATACATGCGACCATCACCTGCCATCATATGATGCGTGTCACTTGGCACTGTCACCTGCCAGCAGATGCTGTATGTCATTTTTCACTGTCACTTGCCACTGTCACCTGCCACCAGATGCAGCTTGTCACTTGCCACTGAATCCTGCCACCAGATGCTGCGAGTCATTTGCCAGGCTTCTCCCCAGCGCTATAGCCCAAGACAGATCAGCCGGCAGCCTACATTCGATTGTCAAGGAGCGGGAAACCTAAAATCAGCATATGCGCAGTTGACAGTAGGGTTCCCCTCCTTTGATCCAATAAAAATCGAATGTGCAGCTGATCTCATAGGAGGTGGACCCAGCTCAGAGGAAGCGGTGATTCGAGTGGCATACTGCTTGTGAAGGACTTTTTACCTATATGCTTCAGTTTAATCCTCCCTGCTTGTTTAAGGCTGTTATGGTATTTACCCTTCTGCAGCTAGTCCTGTTTCAAATGTTAATTGTTCTAGCCCTATGTTTACTGGTTACTGTGATTAGATAAGTGGCTCATGTTAATTATGCTGATTGCTTCATTGTGGTAATTATCTCTCTATATGCGGTGCCGAACCGGCTAGATACTGATTAGTTCAAAGAAATATCTTTATTTCAAAGGAGCTGTATTGAAGACCCCCCACTGTGTAAGAGGGGGGCGGAGATTTGTCATTGTAACAGTTTTGGAAATGACATATAAGCTGTGTGTGTTATAACATTAAACTCTGTGTTGTTCCAGCAGTAAGCTTGGCATGTGTGGCTTTCTGGGCGACTCCAGGGATATTCCTTCTCGTGGAATATTGGGGTGATTTTCGTTATGGGAAGAAGGGAACGTTGACGGGGATATCATACCAATACCGTCACACTGCTATGTAAACAAACAGCCTCTGCTCCCTCAGAGGCTCCCGCAGTGCGGCCCGGTGTCTGACAGGATGTACTGGTCCATGACCTGGGGGTTGGGGGACCCCTGTTCTAGAGAATTCTAGAATTCTGGGATTATAGCGGGAGGAAGAACAGGGAATTCAGCTTGAATATTTATGGGACTCCAACTTTTGGAAAGAATCTGTAGGGAATACATGGAGGTTCCAGCTAGAATTAGCTGGTAGGCCTATTCTCAAGCTGAAAACCAAGGATCAAGAGGGGTTTGGAGAAGCTCCCTGGAGAGAGCCAGGAAGAAGTTGGGGGGAAACAGTCCAGCTGTCCTATGATGGTGTGAATCTACATCTTTCTCACTAAGAAGAGCCTGGTGGATATTTGCAGGAGGCAACTGATGATCCTGTGGCTAAATGAGAAAGCAACTCTATTGCTGAGGAGTTAGTGACTGTGTGTAGCTTTTTGTGACGGACATCCGTCTGGATGTGATTGTAAAATTGCTCCAGGAGCATTATTTGCAAAATGTCCTCTGCAGTGGTGGCCTGGCTGCTGTTAACCCAGTTAGAGGCCGACAGGGATAACTGGCATGCCCATTCCGCGTAAGAGTCTTCCGTGGTTTTGCGTGAGTCCCTAAACTTCTGTCGGTGGGACTCTGGGGTTACTGCATAACGAGCCAGGAGCACTTCTTTAACCCGGGCGTAGCTATGGATATCCTGATCTGGCACGGTCCGGAAAGCATCAGAAGCTTTGCCTGACAGTTTGCCTGACAATATTGCAACCCACTCTCCTCTAGCTATTCGGTGCAGGTTACATTGTCTCTCAAAATCTGCCAGGTAGTTATCAATTTCACAGTCCTTTTCATCAAAAGCTTTAAAAGCGCTAAACGGAATCTAACTTGTGTCTGCTGTGCTGTACTCACTGTTCGGAGAATGTGCGGCTGCTTGTCGGACTGCTGCCAGTTTTAACTGTAGTTCTGCGTCCCTTATTTCTTTAGCCTCCTGTAGCTCCATCACTCACGTTGGGTTCGGACCGAACCATGCTAGCTTCTCTCTCATTAGCTTGTTGGCTGACGATTCCTCCTCCTGAATCACTGGTGTCTCCATCTCTTGTACAGCTGGCGTTGCTGCAATCCCGTCCTCCTGGTCTAGCTCCATTGATTCTGCTATGATGACCCGCTTGGTTTTGTTGCTAGCAATCCTTCCACGAACTTCCAGTAGTTCTTCCAGTGTCTGCTTGGAATCCGGGTGTAAAGGAGAGTAGAAGGGAAAATCCCGCTGCTGCCAACCAATTGTGACGGTATTGGTATGATATCCCCGTCAAAGTCTTCCCTTCTCCCCATAAGAAAATCACCCTAATATTCCACGAGGAGGAATATTCCTGGAGTCGCCCAAAAAGCCACACATGAGACAAGCTTAGTGCTGGAACAAGACAGCTTTAATGGCAGCATTCAGCTAGATATATATACAGTTTACAAGCTAATCACCAATCAAAGAACAATAAAATCTCCACCCCCTTTTCACACAGTGGGGGCTCTTCATACAGAGGACAGGCAGACATCTCGGTGCCGATTCTTGAAGACACATTTCTTTAGACAATGACATCAGTGACGCTAATTACTAGTTGTACTGAATACATTAACTAGACAGCTCGACCCCGCATATAGAGAGATAATTACCACAATGGAGCAATCAGAATAATTAACACAAGCCACTTAAACACAGATCTCCTTCACACAACACAATAGATCAATTAACCTTTAGAACTAGTGAGGGGACATTAGCACTTCAATAACCTGTTAGCCGAGGACTGAATCACACATGGCAAGCAGGGAGAATTAAACTGAGACATATAGGCAAATGCATCACACTTTTAAACTCCGGAAGAAGTACAAGTCACCTTCAGCATGGACATTCTGCAGAACATTCAGCAGTTGTGCAGTGCAGCCAGCAGGTTGGGAAGTGAAGCTAGAAATGAAGTAGTCCTCAAGGTGTTCAGTTCTACAGTTTTTGGAGTATGCCATGCTCCCTCTACCTATCCCAGGTCATCGTTCTCAATAAAAACCCAAAAGGAAAACCCCTAGACTGTTCTGTAATCTGTACCCATTCAGGTATCTGAGATCAAGTATCTGGCTTGGAATTGGCATTCGAGTTCATCTCAAAAGGTGTTTAGAAGGGTTGAGGTTAGGACTGTGCAGACCATTAGGGATCCTCCACACCAAACTCATTAAACCATGTCCTAAGCAAGCTGACTGTGCACAGGGACAGAGTTACGCTGAAACAAAAAAGGGCCTTCTATTGTTGTCACAAGGCTGGAAGCACATAATTGCTTAAAATATCTTTGTACCGAATAACTGTAGCATTAAAAATACACTTTTTACATGAAAAAAACCCATCTCAGTGGTTTAAAAGGGGCCATAAAGCGTTTTCTTCTGTGACTATGTTTACATACACTTTAATTAATGAAAGCATTACTCCATCTAGTGGCAAATACAAAACACTAACCACAAAAACGTCTACTATTGTATTTCTAATTCTGACGAAGCACAGTTTAATCCATCATCAGAAAATTTAAAGAGCATGGCACAACTGCAAACTTACCAATAAATGGCTGTCCACCTAAACTGACAGGCCGGGCAAGGAGAGCTTTAAAGCGGTCCTCCACCCTAAAGTGAAGTCCCGCTGATCGGAACCCTCCCCCCCTCCGGTGTCACATTTGACACCTTTCAGGGGGGAGGGGGGTGCAGACACCTGTCTAAAGACAGGTATTTGCACCCACTTCCGGCCACACGCTACGGGCGAAAGACGGGCATTCCGTCACATCCCGTCTGTCGCCCGTTGTGTGCTGGGAACACTCGGCTCCCAGCACACAGCGTGTGAGCCAATCGGCGGGCGCAGCGCGACTCGCGCCGTAGGGAACCGGGCAGTGAAGCCGCAGCGCTTCACTTCCTGGTTCCCTCACCGTGGATGGAGGGGGGAGCAGCAGGGTGACGAGCGATCGGCTCATCCTCTGCTGCGATCACCGCTGGACTCCAGGACAGGTAAGTGTCCTTATATTAAAAGTCAGCAGCTGCAGTATTTGTAGCTGCTAGCTTTTAATATATTGTTTTAGTGGCACATCCGCTTTAATCAGAGAAGCAGAGCAGAGGCCCGTGGTAAGTCTGGCAGTGCTGCAGAGAACCACAGCTCAGGTGGGAGAATCTGTCCACAGGACAACTATTAGTCGTACACTCCACAAATATGGCCTTTATGGAAGAGTGGCAAAAAGAAAGCCATTGTTGAACGAAAGCCATAGAAAGTCCCATTTGCAATTTGCGAGATTCCGTGTGGGGGACACAGCAAACATGTGGAAGAAGGTGCTCTGGTCAGATGAGACCAAAATTTTACTTTTTCGCCTAAAAGCAAAATGCTATGTGTGGCGGAAAACTAACACTGCATATCACCCTGAACACACCATCCCCACCATGAAACATGGTGGTGGTATCATCATGTTGTGGGAATGCTTTTCTTCAGCAGGGACAGGGAAGCTGGTCAGAGTTGATGGGAAGATGGATAGAGCCAAATACAGGGCAATCTTAGAAGAAATCCTGTTATGCCGCGTACACACGATCGGAAATTCCGAGAAAACCGTGGATTTTTTTCTGACTGAATTTTGGCTCAAACTTGTGCTGCATACACACGGTCACACCAAATTCCGACCGTCAAGAACGCGGTGACGTACAACACTACGGCAAGCCAAAAAACATTAAGTCCAATGCTTCCGAGCATGCGTTGACTTGATTCGGAGCTTTCGTAGGATTTTTCTCCGTCGGAATTGCATACAGACGATCGGAATTTCCGACAAGAACTTTTCCCATCGGAAAATTTGAGAACCAGCTCTCAAACTTTTCTTGGCGGAAATTCCAACAGAAAAATTCCGTTGGAGCCTACACACGGTCAAAATTTCCAACCAAAAGCTCACATCAGACTTTTCTTGTCAGAATTTCCGATCGTGTGTACGTGGCATTAGAGTCTGCAAAAGACTTGAGGGGAGGAGGTTCGCCTTCTAGCAGGACAACGACCCTAAACATACAGCCAGAGCCACAATGGAATGGTTTAGATCAAAGCATATTCATGTGTTAGAATGGCCCATTTAAAGTCCAGACCTAAATCCAATTGAGAAAAATAAAATAAAATTGAGAGTCTGTGGCAAGACTTGAAAATTGCTGTTCACAGACACTCTACACCCAATCTGACAGAGCTTGGGTGTTTTCATCAGACGAACCGATCGTGTGTACAGGGCATAATAGTGGGGAAAAAAAAGAAAACACATTTTGAGTACAGCATCGCACGACCGTGCAATTTTCAGTAAAGTAACGCAGTGCCGTATTGCAAAAAGTGGCCTGGTCATGATGGGGGGTAAATCTTCTCGAGGTTAAGTGGTTAAAGGGTAAGTCCACCTTTGGAAACATGTTACGTGTTCCACCGGTTTTGAGGCAAAGTTGGGTACAAACCTCCTATAGTATCCATGCCTAGGAATGCACATACCTTCTTCTTTGTGAGGGGGCAGAGCCAGTTATAGCTTCTATCTTGCTGACGTGAGGTTTCACCACCCCTCTACCCATGATATATCCCAGGTATTTTATCTCCGCCTTCCAAAGGGAGTCTAGCACTGCCTGGACTTTGGGCAAGTTTGATTCCCAGTCTTTGCTAAAAATTACTATGGTGTCCAAGTACACTGAGGCATACTCCCAGTGAGCTTGTAAAATCCTATCTATTGCTCGCTGGAATGTGGCTAGAGTAGTCCAAAAGGCATTCTTTTGTACTGAAAACTCCCCTCTGGGGTAGAAAAAGCAGTTTTCTGTCTAGCAGCCTTAGTCAATGGAATTTTCCAATACCCCTTAATGAGGTCTAATGTAGTGATATACCTGGCTGGACCCACTCTCTCAATAAGCTTATCTACCCAGGACATGAGGTAGGCACAATACACATTCCTTTAGTAGACATCATTTACATGAGCTAATTAGCTACAGCTCACAAATCAGACATCTGACTTTTAGACTGTGCTAACTCACAACACACATCTATCATCAATAGAACTTTCACACAATACAGTGTCAATTAGCATAATTCAATGAAAGGTTCTTAGGAGCCATACTAAGGTTCATTTACATTACAGTAGCAGACGACATCAACACCTTAACAGTCTGTGTTCCCACATTGAATGAGTCACTCTTTCTACTGACCTGTTGGGTTCAGAATCAACAACCTGTAAATAGTTCTTGCAGACATTCTTGAATATATTGTGGATTACAGACCCATGTTAAAACAATCCAACATATGTCCCTTATTTCCTGGCTCAATCTGTGTAAGAGCTTCTGGGTCCCATGGCCCTTCCGTTACAGCATCAAACCTTAAAACTTCATTTAGTTTCCGTAAATCATTGCAGAATTGCAGAGTCCCGTTGGGCTTCTGTACCAACACAATTGGGCTTGACCACTCACTCTGCGATTCTTCAATAATTTCCATGTCTAACATCTTTTTCACTTCCTCCGAAACTGACTTCCTTTGGGCCTCTTGGATGCAGTAGGGCCGGACAAAAACTTTGACTCCTGGTTCAGTGATATCGTGCTCTGTGACACTAGTTAGACCTGGCAAGTCCGAACATTTTTATTTAATTCTCTGCAAGAACTCCTTTGCCTGTTGACTTTGGATTTGAGACAGGGGCCCAGATTCAGCACAGCTTGCGCTATATTTGCGGGGGAGCAGGGCAACGATTTTGCCCTGCCCTCGATTCACGGAGCAGTAGCTCTGTGAACTGCGAGGGCGCGCCGGCAAATTTGCCCGGCGTAAGCGCGCGCAAGTTAAATGATCCCGCCGGGGGCGGGAATCATTTAAATTAGGCGCGCTCCCGCGCCGAGCGTACAGCGCATGCTCCGTCGGGAAACTTTCCCGACGTGCATTGCGCAAATGACGTTGCAAGGACGTCATTTGCTTCAAAGTCAACGTGAATGGCATCCAGCGCCATTCACGAATCACTTACGCAAACGCCGTGAAATTCAAATTCACGGCGCGGGAAGGCCGGCTATACTTTAGCATTGGCTGCCCCTACTATTAGAAGGGGCAACCTTGCGCTAAAGTTGCCGTACAGAAACTCCGTAGCTGGCTTGCGCGGGGCCCGCGCAAGCTTGTGAATCAGTGGTAGTATGCAATTTGCATACTACACGCTGATCACAATGGGAGCGCCCCCTAGCGGCAAGTACAAGAATGCAGCCTAAAATCTGCGAGGCATAAGTGCCTTATGCCGCGCAGATTTTAGGCTGCAGTCGGTGTAACGAGGTTCCTGAATCAGGAGCACTCGTTACACTGGAGCAAGTAAGCAATTGCGCCGTGTAACTTATGGTTACACGGGCGCAATTGCTTCTTGAATCTGGGCCAGGGTATTTGCTACATGGACACTCTCCACCCCAACCTGAAGCTCAAGTCTTGCAGCAGCCAGGGAGGTTTCCGGTTCTTATATATCTGATGCGGTTTCCTCTTGCCTAGCTGGTGGACTCTATAATTTACCTCCTCCATTTTTTCCACAACTTCAAAGGGGCTTTGCCATCTAGCCAAGAATTTTCACGGTGGGAATAATCACCACTACTCGATCCCCCACTCGGAAGTGCTTTATTTTATCAGCCCTGTTATAGACCCCTTGTTAAGCCTCCTGGGCTTTTTGCAAATGTTCATTGACCAGTGGCATCACGGTTAAGGATCCTTTCCTGCATTTGGGAGACATATTTAAGAACACTCTTATGCTCAAAAGGTTCACTTTCCCATTCCTCTTTAACAAAGTCCAGTAGTTTGCGAGGTCTCCGCCCATACACCAACTCAAAGGGCGAAAACCTTGTGGAGTCCTGAGGCACTTCCCGAAAGGCAAACTGGAGAGCTGGTAACAGGCAGTCCCAGTCTTTCCCATCCCTGTGTACCACTCTCTAGAGCATAGACTTATTAGTCTTATTAAAACGTTCTACCAAGCAATCCGTTTGGGGATGGTAGACCGATGTGTGCAGCTGTTTAATCTGGAACAGCTTGCACACCTTGGCCTCTGTGTATATGGAAAGTGTAGTCCTGTGTAAGTAATGAGGACCAGGCCCCTGTGTATATGGGAAGAGTAGTCCTGTGTATGTAATGAAGACCAGGCCTCTGTGTATATGGGAAGAGTAGTCCTGTGTATGTAATGAAGACCAGGCCTCTGTGTATATGGGAAGAGTAGTCCTGTGTATGTAATGAAGACCAGGCCTCTGTGTATATGGGAAGAGTAGTCCTGTGTATGTAATGAAGACCAGGCTTCTGTGTATATGGGAAGTGTAGTCCTGTGTATGTAATGAAGACCAGGCTTCTGTGTATATGGGAAGTGTAGCCCTGTGTATGCAATGGGGACCAGGCCTCTGTGTCTGTGGGAAGTGTAGTCCTGTGTATGTAATGAAGACCAGGCCTCTGTGTATATGGGAAGAGTAGTCCTGTGTATGTAATGAAGACCAGGCTTCTGTGTATATGGGAAGTGTAGTCCTGTGTATGTAATGAAGACCAGGCTTCTGTGTATATGGGAAGTGTAGCCCTGTGTATGCAATGGGGACCAGGCCTCTGTGTCTGTGGGAAGTGTAGTTCTGTGTATGTAATGAGGACCAGGCCTCTGTGTACATGGGAAGTGTAGCCCTGTGTATGCAATGGGGACCAGGCCTCTGTGTCTGTGGGAAGTGTAGTTCTGTGTATGTAATGAGAACCAGGCCTCTGTGTATATGGCAAGTGTAGTCCTGTGTATGTAATAAGGACCAGGCCTCTGTATATATGGGAAGTGTAGTCCTGTTTATGTAATAAGGACCAGGCTCTGTGTATGTGGGAAGTGTAGTCCTGTGTATGTAATGAGGACCAGTCCTCTGTGTACATGGGAAGTGTAGTGCTGTATATGTAATGAGGACCAGGCTCTGTGTATGTGGGAAACGTAGTCCTGTGTATGTAATGAAGACCAGGCCTCTGTGTGTATGGGAAGTGCAGTCCTGTGTATGTAATGAGGACCAATCCTCTGTGTACATGTAAAGTGTAGTCCGGTATATGTAATGAGGATCAGGCCTCTGTGTCCGTGGGAAGTGTAGTCCTGTATATGTAATGAGAACCAGGCCTCTGTGTATATGGGAAGTGTAGTACTGTGTATGTAATGAGGATCAGGCCTCTGTGTATATGGAAAGTGTAGTCCTGTGTATGTAATAAGGACCAGGCCTCTGTATATATGGGAAGTGTAGTCCTGTGTATGTAATGAGGACCAGGCCCCTGTGTATATGGAAAGTGTAGTACTGTGTATGTAATGAGGACCAGGCCTCTGTGTCTGTGGGAAGTGTAGTACTGTGTATGTAATGAGGACCAGGCCCCTGTGTATATGGAAAGTGTAGTACTGTGTATGTAATGAGGACCAGGCCTCTGTGTCTGTGGGAAGTGTAGTACTGTGTATGTAATGAGGACCAGGCCTCTGTGTGTATGGAAAGTGTAGTCCTGTGTAAGTAATGAGGACCAGGTCTCTGTGTATGTAATGAGGACCAGGTCTCTGTGTATATGTGAAGTGTAGTCCTGTGTATGTAATGAGGACCAGGTCTCTGTGTATATGTGAAGTGTAGTCCTGTGTATGTAATGAGGACCAGGCCTCTGTGTCTGTGGGAAGTGTAGTACTGTGTATGTAATGAGGACCAGGCCTCTGTGTGTATGGAAAGTGTAGTCCTGTGTAAGTAATGAGGACCAGGTCTCTGTGTATGTAATGAGGACCAGGTCTCTGTGTATATGTGAAGTGTAGTCCTGTGTATGTAATGAGGACCAGGCCTCTGTGTATGTGGAACGTGTAGCCCTGTGTATGTAATGAGGACCAGGCCTCTGTGTACATAGGAAGTGTAGTCCTGTTTATGTAATGAGGACCAGGCCTCTGTGTATATGGGAAGTGTAGTCCTGTATGTGTGAGCTGTGTGTGTGTGTGTACTGCGCATGCCCGTAGTTCTCTCCTCATCTTCAGCACTTCCTGCTCCTCCCCCTCCTCTCGCCCAGCCCAGCACTCAGCTCTAAACTGAAAACAAAACTTTTCCTTGCGGAGTTGTTTCGTTTCTTCGTGCGTTTCCCCCGCCGGGTGCCGCATTGCCTCGCCCTTCCTCCCTATGGAGGTAAACGGCTTGTTGTAGCGGTCGGTGCCGCCATGCTGAGCTCCCCTATGGCTGAGTAGCAGGGGGCCCTGTCTGTCAAACGCACCTGGCGCTGCACGTGGAGCTGTGTGTGCCCCTATGTGCCCCTTTCATGCCCCCCACTGGAGGACGACCCCTGCCACACGGCCCCTGTCTGCCCTTCTGCCATGCGGGTTAGATAGAGAAGAGCAGAGACACGCTTGTTTGTATTCAGCACTCGGAGATGGAGGGCCCCCGGGTGAAGGGCGCAGAGCCTACCCTCAGCAGTGCCAGCAAGGAGGAGGCTGCCATGGACACTTACCTGAGGTCTAAGGGGCTGTACAGGAAGAAGATCGCTAAGGATGGATCTTGTCTGTTCAGGGCAGTGGCTGAGCAGGTACTCCTCACACTAATCACCCTCTATTATTATTATTACTCTGCACTCTTCTGTCCTGAAATGCTCACACTAAAGGGGGGGGGGGGGGGTAAAGGTCTCCTTAATGGGGGGGGGGGGGACTTAAAAAGGAGCTCCAGTCTCCTGTGTAAAATTCAGAAGTCACCAGCTACATAAACCGTAGTAGTTGAACTCCCCTGTCCCACCATCCAGCGCTGTGCTGACCTCCGCCGGTTTACCCTGATGTCTGTCCCTGACATCTTAACTACGGGCACCTGGCTGTGACAGCTTGCGGCATGACAGCCAGGTGCCCACTGCGCATTGTGAATAGTCCCACAGTCTTCTGAGACCTGTCATGTGTCCCAGAAGATTGCGGGGAGGAGAACTTCCACTTCTGATTGGCTAAGCAGTGGGAGCGGGTTCCTGTCAAAATCGGGTACCTGCTATATGCTCCTAAAAGTGCCATTTCACAGACGGGCAAGGAAGGAGGCCTAAAAGTGGAACTTACCCTTTTTGTGTGGATCTCCACTTTAAGGTTAAACCCTTGTGAGGGCCTTGTGCTGCCTGCAAGGGGTATAAAGGTGTTCCATAGGTCACCGTGCAGGCAGTCCCGTTCATATCACTTGGATGCAGCGGCTGTACAGACACAGCTGTGATTTGACATCCGTGTGGGTGCACGACCCCAAACTCACTGGTGGTGCTCAGGGACACAAACCCACATGGATAGCAAATAGAGAGCAGCTATGCCCTCACATAAACTATGATCATAAGCGCCTCTCTGAGAGGACTGTCCAAACTGAAGACTTAGAAGGCAATAAGGGTCAGAATGTGGACATGCTACATTTTTGGCTGATGATATGCTGCAGAAGCAAATACAAACCTGGGGACATGTTACACAAGGTTCGTTGAGACCAGTGCTGTTACCTTAAAGTGATTAAGTCTTCTTTTTTTTTCTCTCTAAAAATTAAACATGTTATACTTGCCTGCCCTGTGACATGGATTTGCACAGAGCAGCCCATAGCCTCCATTTCTTGGGTTCCTCTTCCCTTCTCCTGGCGAGTGCTCCCAGAGGAAGTAGCTTGCTATGGGGGGACACGCGAGCCGAGTCTCTCTCGCTCTCTCGCTCTCTCGCTCTCTCGCTCTCTCCTTCCTGACTTTAACAGCAGCGGGAGCCGATGGCGCCATTGCTTTGTCTCACCCAATCAGGAGGAGAGTCCCGGACAGCTGAGCCACTCGTGGACATCGCTGGAGAGAGATGGGACTCAGGGAAGTATTAGCGGGGCTGCTGCACACAGATTTTTTTTTTTTTTATATATATAGAATGCATTAAGATAAAAAATTCAGACTTTTTAACCACTTCCAGCCCAAGGATGTCATATGACGTCCTGGACTTTAACCTCTTGGTGTCCACGCTATAGCCGAATGACGGCTACAGCACAGACCTGAATTGCTGGGAGGGCACGCGCGGTTCGCTCTGTGATCAGCGAGTCTCATAGACTTGCTGGATCACAGATCAGAGTAAGGGGTCAGTCCAGAACCCTTACCACGTGATCAGCTAACAGCCAGTGACAGCTGATCGTGTGATGTAAACAGAGCAGGTAATTGGCTATTTTTTTTCTCCTTGCGCTAATAGCGTGAGGAGGGAAAAAAAAGCTGATCACTTGCAGAAGACAGTGGGACATCGGTCCCAATCAGGAATAGCTGTGGACAGCACATCTGTGCCCATGTGTGCCACCTGTCAGCGCTGCCTATCATTGCCACCTGTTTGTGCCCACAGTGCAAAATCTGTCACTAATCAGTACCTCAATCAGTGCTGCCTTATCTGTCCCCATCAGTGCTGCCTTATCTGTCCCCACCAGTGCAGCCTATCGGTGCCCCTTAGTGCAGTCTCAGCGCATATCAATGAAGGAGAAAAATGATCTGTTTGCAAAAAAAATTACCAAAATATAAAACATGAATTTTTTTTTTTTTTTTCTAAATTTTCCATCTTTTTTTGTTTTAGCAAAAAATAACCCCAGAGGTGATCAAATACTACCAAAAGAAAGCTCTATTTGTCGGGGAAAAAATGATAAGAATTTATTTTGGGTACAACGTTGTATGACCGCACAATTGTCATTCAAAGTGCATCAGTGCTGAAAGCTGAATATTGGTCTGGGCAGAAGAGGGGTTTAAGTGCTCAGTAAGCAAGTGGTTAAGCAGGGATATCTGATGCCTGCAGCTACAGGCATCATTCAGATATCATAATTTCTAGCCAGCGATTCTGTGCACCATAAGAATGATCATAGCGGCAGTTCCGACGCTTGATCGTTTTTATAGGTGACAGGAAGTGACGTTCCCCCGGGTTCTGCCATCGGGGGCCTGGAGAAAGAATCGGCCGGTGCTAGATGACGACGATAGAGATTTCATCTCTGACTGTCAGAGGCCCTGGTGCGGCGTTATGACGTCACGCCTGGGTTCCCGGAAGTAAACAAAGTTGTGATCGCGGCTGTCAGCATGAGATCGATTTTTTTTTTTTTTTTTTAAACGCCCCTGTCCCCGGTAGCTCGCGCTCAGAAGCGAAACCCACACATAAGTCCATCCCACATATGTAAACGCCATTCAAACCACACATTTGAGGTATCGCCACGTGTGTTAGAGCGCAAGCAACAATTCTAGCACTAGACCTCCTCTAACTCTAAACTGGTAACCTGTAAAAAAACAAATTAAAGCGTTGCCTATGGAGATTTTTAAATATCAGTTTGGCACCATTCCATGAGTGTGCGCTATTTTAAAGCATGACATGTTGGGTATCTATTTACCCGGCGTAACATCTTTCACATTATACAAAAAAATTGGGCTATTTTTACTGTGTGTGTGTGTGTGTGTGTGTGTGTGTGTGTATTTTTTTTATTCATGAAACCGTTTTTAAAAAAAAAAAAAGCTGTTCGAAAAATTACTGTGCGAATGCCATGTGAGATAAAATTGCAATGACCGCCATTTTATTCCCTAGGGTGTCTGCTAAAAAAACATACATAATGTTTGGGGGTTCCGAGTAATTTTCTAGCACAAAATTTAGGATATGTACATGTAGGAGAGAAGTGCCAGGCCCGGTATGGAAGTGGTTAAGGCAGGCCATAGATTGTGATTTCTTTCCTGCATGGGTTGCAGGAATGAAAATTGTTAGATTTCACCATCAACACTGAGAATCTCTTCTATGTTGTTGTGTTCTCTCAATTATTGCTAGCGGCTATAGCTGCTGGTATCAATGGCTTGCTAGAAATCTGACTTGCTGGTAGTACCCAAGTTGATTGATTGAATAAACTTGGGTACAATCAGCCTGCTAATAGATGGTTTGAAATTTCAGCCAGTCCATGCAGAATCGGTCAGGAGTTGAACCATCTATGGCCAGCTTAATCAATGTTCTCTCTACAAGCTGCTGAGGTCCGAGGGCCGCACATCATACACAGATGGGCCGCAGGTTGGACACTAGAACTCTGAACTCTTATTATGGGCTTACCTGTAGGGAAAAGTGGTTGTACAGGGTTTACAACCACTTTAACCACTTGATGACCGCGCTATAGACAAAATACATCTACAGAGCGATCCAGTTATTTTTGGAGGACATCTATGGACGTCCTCCCAGAATCTTGCTCCCGGAATCATCTGTGCTTTCCGGGTCTAGAAGACCCGGTGTAGTGTCAAATTTTGCTCCCCATTACAGATTGCTCCGGAAGTGAAGTTTGTAATGATAGAGTGAGAAGGGGGCAAGCGGACATATTGTTGCACCCATCGGAGTTTTAGATTTCAGTTATTTTCAACAAAAAACGGAGCTTATATGCTTAAATTCAGTGGTTTGTAAATCCGATGGACTGTACATGTTAAATGTGAAAATCAGAGGTGTTCTGTCACATTAGCAACCATGTAAGGTCAGCAGGTTTGCTGCTGCTTTGTAAATCCGACGGACTGTTTACATGTTACATTTTTAAAGCAGCAGCAAACCTGCTGACCTTACATGGTTGCTAATGTGACAGAACACCTCTGATTTTCACATTTAACATGTACAGTCCATCGGATTTACAAACCACTGAATTTAAGCATATAAGCTCCGTTTTTTTGTTGAAAATAACTGAAATCTAAAACTCCGATGGGTGTAACAAGTTGAACGTTTGCCCCCTTCTCACTCTATCATTACTGTGCAATGGTGTGGGGTGTAGCAAGATGGCGGCGAAGGAATGTCACTTCCAGGGCAATCTGTGATGGGGAGACGAATGTGACAAGACACCCACGCATCGTGGTAAATTGCCGCTGATCACTTGTAAACAAACTGGTTCCTCCCTTTCCCCTCTGTACCGATCGGTACAGTGTGAGAGGAGAGGGGGGAGAGAGTGGAGGCAGCAGCAGTGCTGTGGGCTGGATCTGTGACAATTGCAGTCACAGATCCAGCCATCCATCCCTCCATGCTCAGCCATCCCTGTGCAATACTCTGTAATACCCTGTGCAATACTCCGCAATACACCCACCCCTCCCGCCACCCTCTGTGCTTCTACCGACTCACCACTCAGGATAATTTTTTTTATTTTTTATATCTCAGGCTTCCCAGCCTAGAGGTGAGATGTGGGGTCCTATTGACCTCACATCTCACTGTAACGAGGCCTGTCATGCTATATTCCTATTACAAGGGATGTTTACATTCCTTTATAATAGGATTAAAAGTGATCAAAAAATATATTTCTCTTATCGTCCATGGACGGACACAGCTCCTTAAATCTTGACAAGTGGGTTATGTTCCCTGTTTACAGGAGAGGACTAGGCAGAAACATGTTAAATAGTTAAATACATGTTACATTAACAGAGTTGAACAGCCCCGCCCAGGGGGCGGTCCCTCCAGACATAACCCTCCTCACTGCAGCTTGCAGCCTCAGTTTCGTTCTGCCTAGCAAAGGAGAAGGACGTATGGCTCCCTTTGGGCCCAGCGCCCTGAGGAGAAATTTTATTTTATTTTACTTTACTTTTTCTTGAAGAATCTTCTTTCAACTGTTGGCTGAGAGACAGGCTGGATATTATAGATCCTTGTAGTCTACTCAGTCCGACCAGCAAGCGTGGGCACACCTTTGCAAAGAGGCTTGGTCTGCCACGCCATACCTCATGACTCCTGAGGTGGCCGGTGAGCTTTGCTCCGAGGTCCACATATGACTGAGCTGTGGTGTTGTCTCAATCACAGTGGACCGGGCCGACAGCTACCTCCATTGCGGTTGTAGTTCTGTCAGGAATGCGTCAGCGAGTCCTCGCTCGGACGGGTAAGTACAGTCCCTCCTGCTTCGGTGGGTTGGTACGGCTGGGCATTCCTGGGGTTCGGGGGTCCCTTCCCCTTACTTCCCTGCTCCTTTCCCTTGCTGCATTGCTAACATTGCCGCTGTCAGGGGGGAGGGGGCCTTCCTGAGGGGACTGTGTTATCTGGCCTGTGTTTTTTTTTTTTTTTGTTGTATTGGGCTTTCCTGTGAGGTAAAAAGCCCTGTGATGAGCACAGATGTTTATGATTATACTTCAGCAGACGCTGACTGATTGGTGACACCTGTAACGGTTTTGCTTTTTATGCTGTATCTGTGTCTTATCCTTAAATAAAACAGCCCTATGAGGCTTTTCCTGTTTAAACACAGGTCCCTGCAAAAGTTACCTCACGGTTCTTTTCCTCACAGGCAGCGCTGGGCAGTCTCCTCCTGAGGGAGTCCCTTGGTTACCCCTGGTCAGCGCAGCAAGTGGGTGAGAGGCCCTGAATAGGGCTCTAGGAGCTTTTGTCTATTTGTATGGACAGGTGTGCATATTATAATACACACTATATGTAAATATTGGAGTCAGTATCTGGGTCCTTCCCCACATGCTGGTGGTGGCAGCAGGTGTTAGCACCTGTGATTCCCACAGAGTTTTTATTGTAGTCCTGGACACAGTTTGTGCCAGGGTGGGGGTGGACTGCGGGCGGGCGGTAAAAGAGTGCCCCCTTCCCCCGTTATCCCCTGGGGAATGCTCTGTTATGGAGCCATGGACTAGGTACCTAGTTGAAAAAAAAAAAAAAAAAAAAAAAAAAGGCAGAATAAGGCATTTATGGGTGCGCTTTTTACTGCTGCAAGGGACTCTCCTAAGCTGCATAGTGCAGCTGGGTTTCCGCCAAGGGCTCGGTCTTTTTTGGATCACACAAATCAGACCGCTGTGTAGGTTTTTTCCTTCTGTGCCCTTCTTTGATAATTTCTGAGATGCGGAATGAGAAAAGCCACTGAGGGCTTTTGTAGTCCCTCACCGCCGGGCGGGAACCCCTACTTGTATGGATCTGACTGATAGAAGATCCGAAGTACTGACCCGTTCCATGTTTACCATGCTGGGGTCTGGCTTGCGGCCTATTGTGGCCACTACACTGGGGTCTCAGTGGTCGCTGGCGCTATTTTTTTTTTTTGGGAGATTTTTCAATTACATTGAAAACTCCCATTGGCGCCCATTTTGTCGTAGCCACGCTATGGCGCAGCTTACATTGTGCTGGCCTTTTTCCTGTGGCCGCGTTCTGAACGCTCGGCGGCCATCTTGGAGTAGTCCTGACCCCTAGTGCTGTATACAACTCACAGAGTGAGCATTTTGCACCAGACAGTGGAGGAGCACCGACTCTCTCCTGAGGTTATTAGCCTAGCGGACCAGCTGGTCCAGGGCCTCATATAGGTCTGTGATGCTTCATTGAATGCTGCGCCCTTGTTATCCAGGGCGTCTGTTTCAGAATGGTTTTATGCACACGGTGGTGTAGTGCTTAACTCCATTACTTGGCAGCAAAAGAGTCATTGGTTCGAATCTCCAATCTGCCTGGAGCTTGCATTGTCGCTCCCTGTGTCTGTGTGGGTTTCCTCCGGGTACTCCGGTTTCCTCCAAAGACATGTGTGCATACACCTACATAATATACATACACACTATGTGTGTGTATTATTTAGGGGCAACCCTCCCAGGCCGTCAAAGGCCCAGCTGGGGGACTAATCTGTCCCTGGGTGCATAAGCCGATCACGCCGGCACCCAAATCCTGCCAATGTATATAGCCTTCCCTCCCTGTCTCTAGGTGGGAGGGGCGGCTTGCAGGTTCACAATTCAGTGAAACCTCCCTGCTCTCCGACTAGTGGGTCTGCGAGGTGGTCTCTTCGGAGTACTAGATAGGGTTTCCTCCTATCCACAGAACAAAGTTCTGTCCTTGTGTCTTCCCCTCCCGGCACGTCGGTCTGCCTTGGGCAGTGTGGGATTTGCTAAGCTGCAAGGTAATTTTACCTTTCCTGCAGGACGAGAGTTTTGGGGTTTTCTATGGGCCTCAGGCCCTAAATACCTTTGTGAACGTCGGGTAGTTCCGCATGGAATCCATTTGTTCGGTGGTAGCTGCGCTTCATCCGGGGGATGTCCTGACGTCCTCGGACATCAGGGACGCATACATGCATGTCCCGTTTTGCACATGTCACAGTG
Source organism: Rana temporaria (assembly GCF_905171775.1). Classification (NCBI taxonomy): domain Eukaryota; kingdom Metazoa; phylum Chordata; class Amphibia; order Anura; family Ranidae; genus Rana; species Rana temporaria. Next base: position 518,229,455 of record NC_053489.1, on the reverse strand, counting down.
TTTTTTTCTGTGCTTCGTGATGAGAGAAGGGTCTCTGTCAGCCTGTGGCCCTCCCTTTTGATCTGGCGTCAGCACCATGGGTTTTCAGCTAGGAGCTCGCACTTATTTGAATTTTGTTGGGTCAGCGAGGCTTTGCCTCATTGGCTACTTTGACGACTTTCTTCTGAGAGCAGCTTCTGTCTCCGACCTAGTGGATGGGTTATTCCCATTCAGACCCTCCGAAGATTCGGGTGGATGTTAGACGTTTAGGCCAGAAAGTGTAGCTCAGTGGCAGCAAGCCTGCCCTACATGTGTGCGACCCAGGGTTCAAATTATGGGCATGCTAGGTTCCGACTCAGCGTTGGAGTATCTAGTGTTGATCCAGACTCCTCAGTGGCAAAGGTCCTTCTTCCCCTGGAGAAATTGCAGACTCTTCAGTCTGCGGAGAAGGTATTGGCATCACGCAATCGGTCTTCTCTCCGGGCGCCTGCTGGTTCAGGGTCTGTGGGTAGCCTCCTTCAAGGTGGTACTGTATGCCCAGTTCCACACCCTGGTTTTCCAGTGGAACTACTGTCCAGGTGGTAAAAATCTCTTGTCTCTGAAATCATTAGATTCCTGTGCGCCACCTAGTCAGAGTCTCTCTGAGTTGGTGACAGAGATTCCCGACTCTTCGGTCCGGGAAGTTGTTCCTTCCTTCCAGTGGTCGGTGTTTACGACGAATGCCAGCTCACGGGTTGTGAACCTGGAGGTTCACAAAACTGGGGGGTCCAGTCGGCCCTGAGTCGCTGGACTTGCGTGGACCTATGACCACACCTCCTTGAATGTGTCTGGTCTCGGTAGCTACCCAGGGTCGGGCCTGGCTAGTGCCTGGTGGAAGACCGCCTGGGAATACCAGGTGCTGTCTACTGTTCATTGTCCTACTATTTTAGGCGATCAGGCTATGCTTCTCCTTGTGGTCGACCAATCTGGTTTCAGCCGGACAACGCCACGGCCGTGGCTTCAGTCTACCATCAGGTATGCCGGCAGGCAGACTACTGGAGTCGCCAGATGCTGGACCAGGGCGACTGGTCTTTGTGCTTTGGGGTGTTTCGGCTCCCTTGCAGGAGGTGAGCCTCACATGGCATGGATCTCCTGGCAGCTTGTCTCCGCCGCAAGGGTGTCAGTTAGTGGCCAGGTCTAGTGATCTTGTACAGACGCGTCAGTCGCGCTGGTGGCCCTGTGTTGTCTGTATCGGTGATTTTTTGCCATTCCTCCATGGTAGTTGCTTCCTCGGCCGCTCCACAGAGTGGATGCTGAGGAGATCCCGATGATTCTAATCGCTCCAGATTAATCTCGGCGTCCTTGGTACGCTGATATCGGGCGCCTGGTAGCGGAGGCACCCTGGCGATTGCCAGGGCAGGAGGTTCCTGTCTCAAGGTCCCATACTTCCTCCTGTTGTACAGTCACTGACTTGCTTAACATGGTTATTGGAAGCCAGACTTTAGGTGACCAGGGTCTGTCTGACTCGGTCATCTCAACAGGGCACCGTAATCTTCTTCCGGAGGATCTACCGTCGCACCTCTCTTGGTGCGAAGGGATGGAGTGACGTCCACGGGCGTACTTTCAATGTCCAGGGTCCTGCTGTTTTTAAAGCTTGGATTGGATCTAAAAATTGCTTAAAGCACCGTTTGGGGGCAGATTTCAGCCTTGGCTGTGTTTTTAGTGGCCTTTTTGCGGCCCGTTCCCTGGTGGGTCCCCTTTTTTTGTGTGCAAGGGGTTTGTCATATACTTTCCCCTCTTGGCCCATCTCTTCCCCCATGAGTTTTGACTCTGGTGCTCTCGGTTCTTCAGGAACCTTCCTTTTGGAAACATCAGAGAGATTTTCTCTTGACACTATCTCAGAAGGTGGCCCCTTTAGTGGCCTTTACCTCTGTTAGAGGGGTTTCTGAGTTGGCGGTCTTGTCTTGCAAGCCGCCATGCTTGATCCCCCATAAGGATTAGGTGATGGTGCGCCCGCGACCTTCCCTTCTTCCGAAGGAGGTTTCGGCCTTTCATACTTTAGGCGTGGTACGCGCTTTGCGGGTATACCAGCCTACTACGGCTCCATTTCGGAGCTTCTGACTCTCTTTTGTGTCGGTGTCTGGTCCACAAAAGGGCCTGGCGGTCTCGTCGACCACCATTTCTCGGTGGATCGGGCAGGCCGTCATACAGGCCTATGCTCCTAAGGGCGGGCCCCCCTTTTCCGGTCACGGCACTTTCGACCAGGGCAATTGGTGCTTCCTGGGTTTTTTTTTTTTTTTTTTCCCGACATCATGCGTCGGTCTCACAGGTGTGCGAGGCGGCGATTTGCTCGTCCGTTCACGCTTTTTCCAGAATTTACATGGTTGCTGTGAGTGCATCTTATGATGTTTTTTTCAGCCGCTAGTTTTTGCCGGCGGCTGTTTAAAGTTGCACCTCCTCCGTTGAGGAGCTCTGCTTGTTTTGGGGTGAAGTTAAAATTGTTTTTACTGATATATTTCCCACCCCTCGTTTTTTGACACTGCTTGGGGACGTCCCACTTGTCAAGATTTAAGGAGCTGTGTCCGTCCATGGACGATAAGAGAAAATAGGATTTTTTGTACTCACCGTAAAATCCTTTTCTCTGAAGTCCATGGACGGACACAGCTCCCACCCCTCCTTTTTAGGTTTGTACTGCTTGTTACGAACTGAGGCTGCAAGCTGCAGTGAGGAGGGTTATGTCTGGAGGGACCGCCCCCTGGGCGGGGCTGTTCAACTCTGTTAATGTAACATGTATTTAACTATTTAACATGTTTCTGCCTAGTCCTCTCCTGTAAACAGGGAACATAACCCACTTGTCAAGATTTAAGGAGCTGTGTCCGTCCATGGACTTCAGAGAAAAGGATTTTACGGTGAGTACAAAAAATCCTATTTTTTGGGGAAAAAAGTGTCAAACTAAAATAAAGTAAAATAAACAATACATTTAAAAAATTTTTTTTTTTTTTTTTAAGTGCCCCTGTCCCCGTGTGCTCGCATGCAGAAGTGAACACATACGTAGTTCCTGCCGACATATGAAAACGGTGTTCAAGCTACATGTGAAGTATCGCTGCAACCGTTAAAGCGGAGCTCCGCTGAAAAAAAAATATTAAGGCAGCTGCTTCAAATACTGCAGCTGCTGACTTTTAATATTAGGACACTTGCCTGTCCTGGAGTCCAGCGCCGTCCGCAGCAGAGAACGAGCGATCGCTCGTCACTCTGCTGCCCGCCATCCTCGGGTGAGGGAACCAGGAAGTGAAGCGATCCGGCTTCACTGCCCGGTTCCCTATGGCACATGCGCGAGTCGCGCTGCGCCTGCTGACTGGCTTCCGCTGTGCTCTGGGAGCCGAGTGTTCCCAGAACACAACGGGGGGACGGGAGGTGACGTTCTGCCAGCAGACTGTGGCCGGAAGTGGGTGCAAATACCTGTCTTTAGACAGGTATCTGCACCCCCCTCCCCCTGAAAGGTGTCAAATGTGACACCAGAGGGGGGAGGGTTCCGATCAGTGGGAGTTCCACTTTAGGGTGGAGCTCCGCTTTGAGAGCAATAATTTTGGCCCTAGACCTCCTCTGTAACTAAAAACATGTAACCAGTAAATATATTTAAAGCCTCGCCTATGGGGATTTTTAAGTAGCGAAGTTTGGTGCCATTCCACGAGCGTGTGCAATTTTGAAGGATGACATGTTGGGTATCTATTTACTCGGCGCAACTTCATCTTTCACATTATGCAAAAACATTGGGCTAACTTTACTTTTTTTTTTTTTGCACAAAACTTTTCTTTTTTTAAGAAACGCGTTCGAAAAATTGTAATGACCGCAACTGTATTCTCTAGGGTCTTTGCTAAAAAAAGCATATATAATGTTTTGGGTTCTATGTAATTTTCTAGCAAATAAATGATTATTTTTACATGTAGGAGAGAAATGTCAGAATTGGCCTGGGTGCTCGAACGCCAGAAGGTGCTCCCTGCATGTTGGGCTTCTGTATGTGGTCACGTTGTGTAAAAGTCTCACACATGTGGTATTGCCATACTCGGGAGGAATAACAGAATGTGTTTTGGGTGTAATTTGTGGTATGCATATGCTGTGTGTGAGAAATAACCTGCTAATATGAAGATTTTGTGAAAAAAAATGTGGCCGCTTGCTTTTACCAATGTTGCCGGTTCTCTGCCTATTGCATAATTTTCTATTTTCTTGACTCCTCAGTATGTTAGGCTGCATTCACACCTAAGCGACAGCCGCGTACGCGTGTAGCGGCAGATTTGCCGCGATTACAAATGTTTCTTTTTTTTTTTTTTTTTTTCTAAAGTATTCCCATTGCTGTCTATGGGAAAACGCGCGTGTCGCTTGAAAAAAAGGGTCCGGGACTTTTTTTCAGGCGACAGGCGTTGCGCGTCTATGAGATGTGAACCATCTCCATAGACGGCAATGGGAATTCTCACCTCTAGCGACAGAAGCGTCCCGCGTCGGGCGTTTTGTCGCTTAGGTGTGAATGGGGTCTAAATGGTTGGTATGGGAGGGAGAGAGAGGCAGCTGAGAACGTCACATCTCTGATATGTCATGTTTGCTGCACAAATGTGCATGCTCTGTAAGGGCTTATTAACAAGGGCACCGTGTGTCATGCACCAATAAAACAAGTGCGTTTCTGTGCCTGGGTACAAATGAATGACGGAATGCAGCTGTACGCTGTTAACCACATACCCAAGCGTACACATGTGCATCCCTGGATACAGTACATGCTGTTAGAGCTGTACTCTAGGGTGCATAAATATATGCTTGTATGGCCCTCTGTGGCTGTTTGGATGAGAAACATGCAGAGTGAAAGACATACAGTGCCTTGCGAAAGTATTCGGCCCCCTTGAACTTTGCGACCTTTTGACACATTTCAGGCTTCAAACATAAGGATATAAAACTAATTTTTTTTTTTTTTTTGAAGAATCAACAACAAGTGGGACACAATCATGAAGTGGAACGAAATGTATTGGATATTTCAAACTTTTTTAACAAATAAAAAAACTGAAAAATTGGGCGTGCAAAATTATTCAGCCCCTTTACTTTCAGTGCAGCAAACTCTCTCCAGAAGTTCAGTGAGGATCTCTGAATGATCCAATGTTGACCTAAATGACTAATGATGATAAATAGAATCCACCTGTGTGTAATCAAGTCTCCGTATAAATGCACCTGCACTGTGATAGTCTCAGAGGTCCGTTTAAAGCGCAGAGGGCATCATGAAGAACAAGGAACACACCAGGCAGGTCCGAGATACTGTTGTGGAGAAGTTTAAAGCCGGATTTGGATACAAAAAGATTTCCCAAGCTTTAAACATCCCAAGGAGCACTGTGCAAGCGATAATATTGAAATGGAAGGAGTATCAGACCACTGCAAATCTACGAAGACCTGGCCGTCCCTCTAAACTTTCAGCTCATACAAGGAGAAGACTGATCAAAGATGCAGCCAAGAGGCCCATGATCACTCTGGAGGAACTGCAGAGAACTGCAGAGATCTACAGCTGAGGTGGGAGACTCTGTCCAAAGGACAACAATCAGTTGTATACTGCACAAATCTGGCCTTTATGGAAGAGTGGCAAGAAGAAAGACATTTCTTAAAGATATCCATAAAAAGTGTTGTTTAAAGTTTGCCACAAGCCACCTGGGAGACACACCAAACATGTGGAAGAAAGTGCTCTGGTCAGATGAAACCAAAATCAAACTTTTTGGCAACAATGCAAAACGTTATGTTTGGCGTAAAAGCAACACAGCTCATCACCCTGAACACACCATCCCCACTGTCAAACATGGTGGTGGCAGCATCATGGTTTGGGCCTGCTTTTCTTCAGCAGGGACAGGGAAGATGGTTAAAATTGATGGTAAGATGGATGGAGCCAAATACAGGACCATTCTAGAAGAAAACCTGATAGAGTCTGCAAAAGACCTGAGACTGGGACGGAGATTTGTCTTCCAACAAGACAATGATTCAAAACATAAAGCAAAATCTACAATGGAATGGTTCACAAATAAACATATCCAGGTGTTAGAATGGCCAAGTCAAAGTCCAGACCTGAATCCAATCGAGAATCTGTGGAAAGAACTGAAAACTGCTGTTCACAAACGCTCTCCATCCAACCTCACTGAGCTCGAGCTGTTTTGCAAGGAGGAATGGGCAAAAATTTCAGTCTCTCGATGTGCAAAACTGATAGAGACATACCCCAAGCGACTTACAGCTGTAATCGCAGCAAAAGGTGGCGCTACAAAGTATTAACTTAAGGGGGCTGAATAATTTTGCACGCCCAATTTTTCAGTTTTTTATTTGTTAGTTTGAAATATCCAATAAATTTCGTTCCACTTCATGATTGTGTCCCACTTGTTGATTCTTCAAAAAAAATTAGTTTTATATCTTTGTTTTGAAGCCTGAAATGTGGCAAAAGGTTCAAGGGGGCCGAATACTTTCGCAAGGCACTGTAGGTTTACAAAGTGCTTTAAAGTGGTTCTAAAGGCAAACGTTTTTTTACTTTCTCCACCTCCAAATACATACTTGAGCCCAATTTCGATCCAGCAATGTACACAAAAGCTGAGGCTCTCTTGGGTCTCTCGCTCCTCATTGGCTCGGATAAAGCCGTAGAGACATTGGCTGTCAGAGCTAGTGATCAGGGTTGGGCCGAGCCCTGCACCGTGCATCTTATGGTCACAGTACAGAGCTCGGGAGTGAGAATGCACAAGAGCCTTGCTATATCTGGGCACTCGGTGGGGGCCATGGGCACAAGTGGAAGACCTGATAAGGAGAATCGGGAGAGCAGAGCATTTTATAGTATGTTATGTTACTTTGAAGCAGAACTAAACCCTCCTCTATCTTTTACAACCAAATAAGCTGCCATCTCGGCCTCTGTTTGATCTGCATTTGCCATGTTGCTGCACATGTGATCAGTTATGACACAAGCCATTTGATGGCATGATAGTTTGGTTGTGCGTACAAGTAACTGTGGAAGTTATCATTAACTGCATGCCTTGAATGTGATTGGGTTTAGTTCTGCTTTAAAGCGGGAGTTCACCCAAAAATCAACTTTCTGCAGTTAGATCCAGCATACTGCTGACATCTGCACTATGCTGGTCCTTTTTTTTTTTTTTGGTACTTATTGTTTTAGCAGTATTTGTTCTATGGCTCCGAGCGGGAAATCCTCCGGGGAATGGGCGTTCCCGAAGGCAAGCAAGTTGATTGACGGCCTTCGATAGCGCGTCACGGCTTCCGAAAACAGCCGAGGTGACACTTGGCTGTTTACGGCACCTGCGCCTGCCGTATAGAGCTGACTGCGCAGGCGCCGTAAATTGCTGAGTCACTCGTGTGGATTTTCGGAAGCCGTGACGCGCTATCGAAGGCTGTCAATCAACTTGCTTGTCTTCGGGAACGCCTATACCAGGAAGTAATCCCCGCTCGGAGCCATAGAAGAAATACTGCTAAAACGATAAGTACCAAAAAAAGACCAGCATACTGCAGATGTCAGCAGTATGCTGGATCTAACTGCAGAAAGTTGATTTTTGGGTGAACTCCTGCTTTAAGTATGTCAGAAAGTGTATGGAAGAATTTTAAATGTTTATTCATCAAGTAATAAACTGCCAGTGGCAATATGTAGCACCTGTCTGTTACAGGCATCCTTATATAGTACTTGTACCTACATGCCTAGTATAGGATGGTCTTAAACACGCCTTAGTTCCTGTACATTTTATACTTTAACAAAAGTGTCCCAAAGTAGAAACAAAGTTCCTAGGTTATAACGGCTTTCTGTAAATTTTGTTCTCTAAAACATTGTACTGCTTTCCTCCCAAGAGCTAAGTTTCAGTAGTTGACAAGCCGCATTCTTTCAGCTTGGCGTTCCTTTAAAGTGGTTATAAATCTGTTCATTTACCCAGTGATGTGACTGGCCTCAGGTGATACACAGAGAAACAAATCCTCCTGCATAAGTTTTACCTGTTTTCTGCAGTAGTCTCTTCAACCTTACAAAGTCCTGAATTTATTAAGCTTGTCTGTCAGAAAACGTGGCACACTCTACACTCTGCAGGGCTCAGTAGAGAGAGCTGATTGGAGGGAACTGCACACCCCCTTGACATAGCACACAGGAACAGAGCTGAGGCTGTGGGCTGGGGCGGGGGGGTCCCTCCCCCGTCACCGTTTTTCTCTTGGTGTCAGGAAAACTTGTTGAAAGTGATTCATGCTGATGGCAGAGGAACAAAGCGGCAGACAGAAATTACACATAATGATCTTAAAGGGGTTGTAAAGGTAAAAAATGTGTTTTTCCTAAATGGCTTCCTTTACCTTGGTGCAGTCCTACTTTACTTACCTCATCCTTCGATTTTGCTTTTAAATGTCCTTATTTCTTCTGAGAAATCCTCACTTCCTGTTCTTCTGTCTGTAACTCCACACAGTAATGCGAGGCTTTCTCCCTGGTGTGGAGTGTCATGCTCGCCCCCTCTCTTGTACTACAGGAGAGTCAGGACGCTCTCTACATTGCAGATAGAGAAAGGAGCTGTGTGTTAGTGGGCGTCCTGATACTCCCGTAGTCCAAGGGAGGAGGCGAGCACGACACTCCACACCAGGGAGAAAGCCTTGCATTACTGTGTGGAGTTACAGACAGAAGAACAGGAAGTGAGCATTTCTCAGAAGAAATAAGGACATTTAAAAGCAAAATCGAAGGATGAGGTAAGTGAGGGAGGACTGCACTAAGGTAAAGGAAGCTATTTAGGGAAAAAATGTTTTACATTTACAACCCCTTTAACTACTTGCCGACCAGCCGCCACAGTTATACAGGGGCAGGTCGGCTCGGCTGCGCGAGATCACGTAGCTATATGTAATTTTGCGTTTCAGACAATAGGCCCCTGGTGTCAACGCGCGTCTCCAGCGGGCGCGATCACCGCCGGGCACCCGCGATCGCTCGTTACAGAGTGAGAACCGGGAGCCATGTGTGTAAACACACAGCTCAGGTCCTGTCAGGGGGAGAAATGACGGATCGTCTGTTCATACAATGTATGAACAGTGATCTGTCATTTCCCCAAGTCAGCCCCACCCCCTTTCAGTTAGAACACACACAGGGAACATACTTAACCCCTTCCTCGCTCCCTAGTGTTAACCCCTTCCCTGCCAGTGGCATTTTTATAGTAATCAATGCATTTTTATAGCACTGATCGCTATACAAATGCCAATGGTCCCAAAAATGTGTCAAGTGTTCGAAGTGTCCGCCATAATTATGGTCACAGTAACGATTAAAAATCGATGATCGCCGCCATTACTAGTAAAAAAAAAAAAAATATTAATAAAAATGCCATAAAACTATCCCCTATTTTGTAAACGCTCTAACTTTTGCGCAAACCAATGAATAAACGCTTATTGCGATTTATTTTTTATTTTTTTTAGAATATGTAGAAGAATACGTATGGGCCTAAATTGAGGGAAAAACATTTTTTTTTTTTTTTTTTTTTATATATATTTTTGGCGATATTTATTATAGCAAAAAGTAAAACTTAAGTGGTTAAGATACATTTAATTATTTTTTTCAGCATGAAATTGAACTTGCCAATATTTACATTTTTGGTAAACTCATTCAATGAATGCAAGCTGAGATAACCTGCATTCACACAATTTCACAGTAACCACGAGATAAATTAAAGTCCAGGAATATTCCTTTATCCAATTGTTTTGCAAATCTGCATACGCCACAAACTGTATGATTGAATCGGTTCTGATATCGCTGTTTTACTAACCTGACAGCTTATTATTCTAAATGGGTAAACCTTCATCTTGTTTGCAAGTAGTAAAGATTCTAACTACCAGCAAGAATAAGTCCTTACATTTAAAGAGCACCTGTCATTTCAGATCCATCATGGCAGCGCCAGTTAGAGGGCATCCACTCACCTGCTGCCACCACATCCCTCACCTTGTTGTCACTGCTGCATCACCAGCCGCCCCATTAAAGTGAATGGGACTGTCGGAGAGTCAACAGCGGGTCAAAGAAGGAGCCACTGAGGGACAGAGATGACAGTTGCTCTTTAAAAATTATGATTTCAATAAAGTTGATTTAAAGCAAGCCTTTTTGCTTGTGATTTAAGTCGACTTGATTTAAATCGTATAAACCCTGATTCATACCCCTTGAAATTTTCCACATTTTGTCATGTAAAATCAAAATAAAATACATTTAGGTTTTTGGTTGTGTTAGACCAACCCAAAGTGGCACATAATTGGGAAGTGGAAGGAAAATTATGATAAATGGGTTTTCAAAATGTTTTACAAATGGCCATCTGAAAAGTGTGACATATTTTTGTATTCAGCCCTTTTTACTCTGATACCCCTAACTAAAAAAATATATCCCAAGCTTTGAACATCTCACTGAGCACTGTTTAATCCATCATCTGAAAATGGGAAAGAGTATGGCACAACTGCAAACATGGCCGTCCACCTAAATCAGGGTTTGACAAATTTGTTTGGAATCTAGGAGCCAGCTAAAAAAGTTAGGAGCCAGAAAACGCGCCCCGTCCCGACGAGCTTGCGCACAGAAGCGAACACATACGTGAGCAGCACCCGCATATGTAAACGGTGTTCAAACCACACATGTGAGGTATCTCCGTGATTGGTAGAGCGAGAGCAATAATTCTAGCCCTAGACCTCCTCTGTAACTCAAAACATGCAACCTGTAGATTTTTTTAAACGTCGCCTATGAAGATTTTAAAGGGTAAAAGTTTGTCGGCATTCCATGAGCGGACGCAATTTTGAAGCGTGACATGTTGGGTATGAATTTACTCGGCGTAACATTATCTTTCATAATATAAAAAAAAAATTGGGATAACTTTACTGTTTTATTTTTTATTAAAAAAAGTGTAATTTTTTCCCAAAAAAGTGCGCTTGTAAGACCGCTGCGCAAATACGGCGTGACAGAAAGTATTGCAACAATCGCCATTTTATTCTCTAGGGTGTTAGGATAAAAAATATATATAATGTTTGGGGGTTCTAATTGGAGGGAAGAAGATGGCAGTGAAAATAGTGAAAAATAGTGAAAAATTATATTAGAATTGCTGTTTAACTTGTAATGCTTAACTTGTAATACCAACGGCCACCACCAGATGGCGCCAGCTCACACATCTGGTGGTAATAACTTGTAATACCAATGGCTCACCACCAGATGGCGCCAGCTACCTTCCAAGCCAAGTCGCCAGGATGCCATTTCTAGTCGCCATGGCGACCTGGCACCTGGGATTTGTCGAGCCCTGACCTAAACTGACAGGCCCGGTAAGGAGAGCATTAAACAGAGAAGCAGCCAAAAGGCCCATGGAAACTCTGGAGGAGCTACAGAGATCCACAGCTCAGGTGGGAGAATCTGTCCACAGGACAACTATTAACCTCTTGACCACTGGGCACTTAAACCCCCTTCCTCACCAGACCAATTTTCAGCTTTCGGTGCTCTCACAATTTGAATGACAATTACTCAGTCATACAACATTGTGCCCATCTGAAATTTTTGTCCTTTTTTTCCCACAAATAGAGCTTTCTTTTGGTGGTATTTGATCACCTCTGCGATTTTTATTTTTTGCGCTATAAAAAAAAAACACTGAAAATTCTGTAAAAAAAAATCGTTTCTGTCATATTAGCAGGTATTGCGGAGTATTGGGTGGTATTGCGGAGTATTGGGTGGTATTGCGGAGTATTGGGTGGTATTGCGGAGTATTGGGTGGTATTGCGGAGTATTGGGTGGTATTGCGGAGTATTGGGTGGTATTGCGGAGTATTGGGTGGTATTGCGGAGTATTGGGTGGTATTGCGGAGTATTGGGTGGTATTGCGGAGTATTGGGTGGTATTGCGGAGTATTGGGTGGTATTGCGGAGTATTGGGTGGTATTGCGGAGTATTGGGTGGTGGTATTGGGTGGTGGGTTATTGCAGAGTATTGGGGGGTGGGTTATTGCAGAGTATTGGGGGGTGGGTTATTGCAGAGTATTGGGGGGTGGGTTATTGCAGAGTATTGGGGGGTGGGTTATTGCAGAGTATTGGGGGGTGGGTTATTGCAGAGTATTGGGGGGTGGGTTATTGCAGAGTATTGGGGGGGGGGGGTTATTGCAGAGTATTGGGGGGGGGGGGTTATTGCAGAGTATTGGGGGGGTTATTGCAGAGTATTGGGGGGGGGGGGGGGGTTATTGCAGAGTATTGGGGGTATTGCAGAGTATTGGGGGGGGGGGGGGTTATTGCAGAGTATTGGGGGGGGGGGGGTTATTGCAGAGTATTGGGGGGGGGGTTATTGCAGAGTATGGGGGGTATGAGGGGTTAATTGCAGAGTATGAGGGGTTAATTGCAGAGTATTGCACAGGGAGGGATGGCTGGATCTGTGACTGCATGTGTCACAGATACAGCCCACAGCAGCTGCTGCCGCTCTCCCCCCTCTCCTCTCACACTGTACCGATCGGTACAGAGAGGAGAGGGAGGAACCGGCGTCATGACATGACGCCGGTTTGTTTACAAGTGATCGCTTCGTCATTTGACGGAGCGATCACGTGGTAAACCGCCGCTATCAGCGGCGATTTACCGCGATCTGTGATGCGCCGGGTCTTCTAGACCCGGCGCTCACAGATGATTCCGCGAGCGCGCCACAGGGGGCGCACGAGTGAAGGATTCTGGGAGGACATCCCAGGGACGTCGTCCCGGAATAACTCCACCGCGCTGTAGCAGTATTTTCGCTATGGCGCGGTGGGGAAGAGGTTAAGCACGTCTCAAATATGGCCTTTATGGAAGAGTGGCAAGAAGAAAGTCATTGTTGAAAGAAAGCCATAAGAAGTCCTGTTTGTGAGAAAGCCATGTGAGGAAACGGCAAACATGTAGAAGAAGGTGGCCTGGTCAGATGAGATCAAAATTGAATTTTTTTGCCCTAAAACAAAATGCTGTGGTGGAAAACTAATACTACACATCACCCTGAACACACCATCCCCACTGTGAAACATTGTGGTGGCAGCATCATGTTGTGGGGATGCTTTTCTTCAGTAGGGACAGGGAAGCTGGTCAGAGTTGATTGGAAGATGGATGGAGCCAAATACAAATACTTTGATGAAAACCTGTTAGACTGCAAAAGACTTGAGACTGGAGTGGTGGTTCACCTTCCAGCAGGACAATGACCCTAAACATACAGCCAGAGCTACAATAGAAGGGTTTAGATCAAAGCATATTCACCTGTTAGAATGGCCCAGTCAAGGTTCAGACCTAAATACAATTAAGAATCTGCGACAAGACTTGAAAATTGCTGTTTAGATGCTCCCCATCGAACCTGACAGAGCTTGAGCTATTTTACAAAGAATGAGCAAAAATGTCACTCTAGATGTGGAAAGCTGGTGGAGACTTCCCCAAAAAGACTTTCAGCTGTAATTGCAGCGAAAGGGGGTTCTTCAAAGTATTGATTCAGGGGGGCTGAATATAACGAGCGGCACACCACACTTTTCACATATTTATTTGTAAAAAAAAAATTGGAAACCATTTATGATTTTCCTTCCACTTCACAATTATGTGCCACTTTGTGTTGGTCTGTCACATAAAATCCCAATAAAATACATTTAGGTTTTTGATCATAACAAAATAAAATGTCAAGGGGGTATGAATACCTTTTCAAGGCACTAAACCTATGATTCAGGTGACGGTGGGCTTTGAATAACAAAAGTTTTAAAGAAATCACTTTGCTCATTAAGTGACTGGTTCTCTTAATAGGACACCTTCCATTAAACCTACATCATTCTCACTATGTGAAGTGACCTGCGTTAGAGGTGCACGATTATTCGCGGAGAGAATCGCGATCTCGATTCTCCCCACCCGCGATTCTTCCATCTTCACCGCTGGTTCCACGTATCCAGCGTGGACCGCAAATGCCGCCGATTTTGAAACCGACGCCGCTGGATAGATGTCTGAGCTTCTCTGACAACAGTAGTTTGTATCCATGCGCCACCCAGTGGTTGCCGGCGGTACTGCTCCTGATGTATTAAACCTTCTCACAGTTCTGTACAACTGTGTATCCATGCGCCACCCAATGGTTGCTGGCAGTACTGCTTCTGATCTATAACAAAAAGAGACCAGTGATATGTCTATAATGTTAAAGCGGTGGTTCCCCCTTAAAAACAACATTTTTTTATTCCACTGCCCCCCCCACATTCCATCACGATTAATGCTCTTATTATTTTTTTCCTGCTGTACATACCTTTGTACAGCATATTCACCCGTGCATCCGGGTTGCGAGTCCCGCGGGAGTGGGCGTTCCTCACATGCTGTTGATTGACGTTTTGCCCAAAAACGAGCTCCCCCCCGTCGCGTAAGCCGCGTCACGATTGGCGAAAGGAGCCGAACGGCGATGCGCATGCGCCGACTCGCCGTTCGGCTCCTTTCGCCAACCGTGACGCGGCTTACGCGACAGGGGGGAGCTCGTTTTCGGGGAAAACGTCAATCAACAGCATGTGAGGAACGCCCACTCCCGCGGGACTCGCAACCCGGATGCACAGGTGAATATGCTGTACTAAGGTATGTACAGCAGGAAAAAAATAAGAGCCTTAATCATGATGGAATGTGGGGGGGGGGGCAGTGGAATAAAAAAAAATTGTTTTTAAGGGGGAACCACCGCTTTAAAGACCATATAACCTATGAAAAAATCAGAATCAAAGTTTTATTTTGCTTTTTTCATAGGAGTTATATGATCTTTAACATTATAGACATATCACTGGTCTCTTTTTTTATATATTCATATTTTCAGATAAATCACAGGTTTATTAATAAAAATTTTTTTTTAGGGGGGGGGGGGGTCTGGCATTACATTTTTGAGAATCGTGATCTTTTGTCTAAGCAAAAGAATCGTGATTCTCATTTTGACCAGAATCGTGCAGCCCTAACCTGCGTTGATCCACACTGAATCAACACAGATTATCACAAGGGCACATAGAAAACCGTGTTCCATGTGCCTCATTCACACAATGGAGCAGTGATTTGCGGTGTATTGTAGAAAAACAGACATACTGCATTTTCTCGCAGTGCACTGAGCAACACGGTTTTCCCTCTTGTGTTCCATGCACCATTGACCTGAGAACAGCCGTATGGATTCATAATTCATGTCTCAGAATAGAGTACAGCTTCCTGTAAATGACAAGCGAATGGTGAAAAGGTAAAGGGTTTATGGTATCCCAGAAGACTAGATTGCTTCACTTGAGTGAATCTGAAGTCTGTGGTTGGGTAGTTGTCTTTCGGGAAACTGGCTGACCTGTTGCAAACCCTGATTTGCTATAACTGAACTAGTGTTTTGATTTGTTCATTCCTAATTCATTGATTCCTTTTCTATTTCCTTCCCCACTTTATTATGCTGTAATTTTAAACTGATGCCCTTTAGACCCCTTTCACACTGAGGAGTTTTTCAGGCGGTACAGCGCTAAAAATGGTGCCTAAATACCGCCTGGAAAAACTCCTGCCCAGCCTTCTCAATGTGAAAGCTTGAGGGCTTTTACACTGAGGCGATGCGCTGGCAGGAGAGAAAAAAATCTCCTGCAAGCAGCATCTTTGGAGCGGTATGTATACCGCTCCTTCCCATTTAAAACAATGGGAAACCGCAGTAATACCGCTCGCAATGCGCCTCTGTAGAGGCGCATTGCGGGCGGTATTAACCCTTTATCGGCCGCTAGTGGAGGTTTAATACCGCACCGCTAGCAGCCGAATCCCGCGGCAATTCCGACGGTATAGCGGCGCTATACCACCACACGCCTCCCGCCCCAGTGTGAAAGGGGCTTTACTGTAAACCCATGGCAATATGTCAGTTTGAATTTTCCTAGCTGACATTTTTGGAAGCCTTAGAGCCCTTTCACACTGGAAACTCTTATAGCGGAGCCTTAAAATAGCGGTAAAACACATCGATTTTACCGCGTTTTCAATTCATTTCAATGGATAGGGGCGTTTTTATGAGCGTTTTTAATAGCACTATTGTTACCTCGAAAATGCGGCAAACACGCACCAGTGTAAAAGGGCTCTTGTAGCCCTAAACTCTTTGCTTTACTACTTTTTTCATCTTGAAAACAAGAGTTGTACAGCTGAGTTTTCAGTTCACTGTATGCTTTTCCAGCATAATTTACTTCAGGAATTGGAAAATCCCAGGTCGCCATGGAGACTAGAAATTGTGTCCTGGCGCCTGAGCTTTTGTCAGCCGTCCCTGCCTCTCACTTGCCAACTGCGCTATAGCTGCAAGACTGCTACAGCACGGTTGTCCAGTTCTGGGATGGCCTCTATTGATGTCCTCCCACAACCCTGCCCCCCCTTGTGTGATTGCTGTGTCCTTTAGACACAACTGATCACAGATGGAGGTAAAGGCCCAATTACAGCGGCCCTTTACCATGTGAATCAGCTTTGTCCACGCAGTTTTTATTTACTTTTTGGCTTAAAAACGCTGATAAACGCAGAATATCCACATTTTTTTTTTTTTTTTTTGGGCTGTTTTTATATTTTTCAAGAGTTTTAGCCTGTGTGTGCATGGATACATAGGATAGCACGCTGGAGAGTTTGACTGCAGAAAAAAATGTCTGATGCCAAAAACAGCAGCTGTAGTCCTATCATGCAGCCGCGTCAGCGAACATCAGTGAAGACTTACTTATTTGCAACAGTAAATATTATTTTATTTTTTTTGGTTTTGATTCGTAAAAAAAGTGGTGGTTTTAAATACCACCAAAAGAAAGCTTTTGGTGGTAAAAAAATATATACTAATTTTATTTGGGTACAGTGCTGCATGATTGTGCAATCGTCATTCAAAATGTGACAGCGCTGAAAATTGGCCTGGGCAGGAAGGGGGTGAAAGCGCCTTGTAGGTGGTTAAACTGGCTCCTAACTTTTTAGCTGGCATCTAGATTCCAAGCAAATTTGGCAAGCCCTGATATACTTGATAGGGAAGTATAGGTGGTCCCTGGGTTAGATGTATTAAAGCAGGGGTCTCAAACTGGCGGCCCTCCAGCTGTTGCGAAACTACAAGTCCCGTCATGCCTCTCCGAGTCATGCTTGTAAATGTCAGCCTTGCAATGCCTCATGGGATGTGAAGTTTTGCAACAGCTGGAGGGCAACCAGTTTGAGACCCCTGTATTAGACTGTAACAGGTTAACCACTTAAGGACCGCCTCCTGCGCATATACGTCGGCAGAATGGCACATCAACGTATGTGTACGTTGATTCTTTAAGCCCAGCCGTGGGTCGCGGGCGCACGCCTGCGACCTGGCCCGAAGCTCCGGGACCAGCGGACCCGATCGGCGCTGGAGTCCCGCGATCGGTCCCCGGAGCTGAAGAACTGGGAGAGCTGTGTGTAAACACGGCTTCCCTGTTCTTCAATGTGGCGGTGTCATCGATCGTGTGATCTCTTTTATAGGTATCCACAATCGGTGACGCCACACCCCCCTACAGTTGTAAACACACATTAGGTGACGCATAACCCCATCAGCACCCACTGTGGTTAACTCCCAAACTGCAACTGTCATTTCCACAGTAAACAATGCATTTTAAATGCATTTTTTTGCTGTGAAAATGACAATGGTCCCAAAAATGTTGCAAAATTGTCAAGTGTCCGCCATAATGTCGTAGTCATGAAAAAAATCGCTGATCGCCGCCATTAGTAAAAAAAAAAAAAAAAAAAAAATTAATAAAAATGCAATAAAAGTATCCCCTATTTTGTAAACGCTATAAATTTTGCGCAAACCAACCGATAAACGCTTATTGCGTTTTTTTTTTTTTTACCAAAAACAGGTAGAAGAATACGTTTCCACCTAAACTGAGGGAAAATTTTTTTTTTTTATATATAATTTTGGGGAATATTTATTGTAGCAAAAAGTAAAAAATATTGAATTTTTTTCAAAATTGTCGCTCTATTTATTTTTGTTTATAGCGCAAAAAATAAAAACCGCAGAGGTGATCAAATACCACCAAAAGAAAGCTATATTTGTGGGGGAAAAAAGAACGCCACTTTTGTTTGGGAGCCACGTCCCAAGACCGCACATTTGTCTGTTAAAAATCCTGGCCTGGTCCTTTAGCTGCATTTTGGTCCAGGTCTTAAGTGGTTAAAGTGTAACCAGTGTTGCTGTGGTCCCTTTTTACATGAGCACTGTCAGCTGGCAAAAACAGGTTGTTGGAGCATGGTGTGTGTGTGTGTGTGTGTGTGTGTTTTTTTGTTTCAGCTACTGTCAAATTTGTCTATCTCAGCATTACCCACCAGACAGCCTTATTCACATTGCCATGTCTGCCACAGTTGCAGTGTGGTGAGAATAGATTTCAATGTGCAATCCCTCTTAAAACAGGTGTAAGGCCCCATTTCACACGCGGCGGATCAGTAATGATCTGCCTCCGTATGCTCAGCAGGAATCGCTTCGTTAATCCCCGCTGAGCCGGCGGATGACAGGGCGGTTCCCGCACACGGCAGGGACCGCCCTGTCTTTTTTCCGCTCTCCCCTATGGGGGGATCGAATGAACACGGACCGTATGTCCGTGTTCATCCGATCCGCAGATGGAAGGAAAAATAGGGTTTTCTTCCATCTGTAGAATCGGATCATTGCGGAGGCGGACGAGATCGGGTGTCAGCGGATGTTCACCTGCTGACGCCCGCAATCTTATAGGGACCAATGTATGTCCCTTTTTCATCCGCAAACGGATGGATGAAAAAGCGGACATACGGTTTGCAGGTGTGAAAGGGGCCTTAATGGAGGTGGCATTTCCCCCTCCTATTAGCTGAATTGTCACTGCTGACAATGCAATCTACAGCTAGGCCCATGGGAAAGAGGCCCTAAAGTGATTCTTAACCGCTTGCTGCCTATGTAATGCATATGCGTGGAGGCAAGGAGAGTGGGCTTTATTGCCCCCATACCGCACGAAGAGTATGCATCAATGGCTGGCTGAGGCTTCTGTGCCAAGAGCACATTTACTGCATGCTCCCAGCACAGAGACCTGTCACGATGTGATGCAAGGACAGCTGGTAACTGACAAGTGTGACAGGGGACATCTACACTGATCATCGGGCCATTGGCTCCTCCGACTGTCAGTCAGCCAACCATGGCTCTGACTCATCTTGGGTGCCCCCTGTAGCAAGCTGCTGGCTGAGGGGCACTCAAAGGAGGGATGGGCCAGGAGCAGCAAAGAGGCCCCCCGAGATGGAGGATCTAGGCTACTCTGTGCAAAACCAACTGCACAGAGGAGGTAGGTATACCATGTATTTTTTTTTTTTTAAACAAACAAGCCTTTACAATCACTTTAAGTGGCAAACTTCCCTCATTTACAGACCAAAGTTCATTCCTTTTTGATTTAAAGAACAAAACATTACAATGTTTATAGTTGGCTCAGCAGCTGAGAAATGTTGTGAAACTTGCAAGACTGCCTTTGCATAGAATCGGGAAAATGCTTTAAGATCGCAAGGAGGGAAAAATCGTGATCTCGATCAACGATGAGCCTAGGTTCACATATGTGCGATCTCAGATATTGCATGTAATTTGCACCCGCACCACAGGTGTCGTTCACATGCGATGTCCCTGCAGTGTGAGCTCAGCCATACAGCTCTATGGCTGAACTTGCATTAGATTCGTACGAAAATATTGCAGGGTCCTTTTTTCCCCCGCACTAGAACTAGGCAGTGCTTGGGAACCCCCAGTCCCGCGGGATTGCCGGGGGGTGAAAATCGTGATAACGGGGTATGTGCTGAGAGAGAGAAAAAAAAAAAAACACCGGCATTCTGTCGGTAGGATGGCTCGACTCCATGTGATGTCAGAATTTTTTTTGAGGGTGAACCTCCACTTTAATACTTATCTTGTCTTATATTTTGCAGAAATTCTTATATTTTGTGTAAACAAATGTGTGATTTAATAAGCAGTTGCACCAATATCATGCAACATAAAAAATTGGGTCCTCTACTTCCAGAAAATGTTGGGTTTTAAATGTGTGTTCCTATGAAAAATTAGGATTTTTTTTTTAAACTAACATTGGTACTATTATGCAGTTGCTTAAAAATTTACAGCTTAACCACTTGCTGCCTGCCGGCCCGCAATCCACTGCAGGTGAGTGTCCGCTGTAGGCAAAGGTTTCATACCCATACGTCGCTGCCTACTTCTGGGTTTAGGACATGTGCATGCTGTGATTGTACCCAGCGAGAGCTTGTCGGCAAGTTCCAGCCAGTGTTTCACGGTCTACACCTGCTGATCGGCTGTGTGCAGGCACAGCTCAGAGCTGTGCGTTGGTAACCCTTGAGGCCTGGCTAGTAGCTCAGGACTTGAAATTTTGAGCCCTGGTGTACAGCATTGAATGACTGCCCAATCGCCAATTAAAGTGTCAAATACCAAAAAATGTTCTGGTCACGAAGGGGGTTAAAATCTTCTGGAGCTCAAGTGGTTAAATAGTTTACGTACCCCCACTTCTCACCTTGCTGAAATGTAGGATATGCAGAGTATACTCTTTTAACTTTTTTTTGTATGTTCTTATTTATAGGTATTGCACTCTCAGGCACAGCATTTGGAAGTCAGGAAATCCTGTATAAAGTACCTGCGTGAGAACAGGTCCCTCTTTGAAGCTGTAAGTAAATGTTGATTTTTCCTAAATTTTGATGCTGACAGCAATTCTTTTTAGTTTATGACCAATATTCTTTGGCAGAAATGTTGCTATGGAAATATATACTTTATTTATCGGTGTATAACACGCACCCCAATTTTAGGAGGGAAGTTTAAGGAAAAAAAACTTACATTTTAAATGCCCACCAATGCAGCCTTATCAGTGTTCATTTGCAGCCTTGCCCATCATTGCAGAATGATTAGTGCCCATCTGTAGCCTTTCCTGTGCCGAGGAGGGAACGAGCGCCGCAGAGATCGACAGAGCCGGATGTCCAGTGTATTCGGCTCATCTCGCAGTCCCACCCCTTGGCCCGGCTCCTATGATGGACATATCACCGGTCCAATGGTGGGATGTAAATGCTAGGAGGCGGGACTGGGCGGAGTATACAGGGGATTCTGCTCTATTTCGGCGGCGCTCATTCCCTCCTTCGCCTCTGAGGCAGCCGGTCGGCTTTTAAGGGGAAAAAAGTGCGTGTTATACGCCGATAAATACGGTATCTTGTGGAACAGAAGTAACTTGCATGGTTAAAGCGGGAGTTCACCCAATTCCTATTTTTTTTTCTATTTTCCCCTTAGATTCCTGCTCGTTGTGTCTAGGGGAATCGGCTATTTGTTTTAAAATATGATCCGTACTTACCCGTTTTCGAGATGCATCTTCTTCCTTCGCTTCCGGTATGGGTCTTCGGGAGCGGGCGTTCCTTCTTGATTGACAGTCTTCCGAGAGGCTTCCGACGGTCGCATCCATCGCGTCACTCGTAGCCGAAAGAAGCCGAGCGTCGGTGCGGCTCTATACTGCGCACCGACGTTCGGCTTCTTTCGGAAAATCGCGACGCGATGGATGCGACCGTCGGAAGCCTCTCGGAAGACTGTCAATCAAGAAGGAACGCCCATACCCGGAAGCGGCGGAGATGATGCATCTCGTAAACGGGTAAGTACGGATCATATTTTAAAACAAATAGCCGATTCCCCTAGACAAAACGAGCATGAAGCTAAGGGGAAAATGTGTAAGTGGGTGAACCTCCGCTTTAAGATAAACAAATAAGACTTGGGCCGTGTTCACATGGGCGTAATTAAGCTTACACACTTACAAGGGCCCAGTATGCCTGCAAGGTATGTTCAGGTGTTTTGCGCATCCACGTGCAGGCAGTCCTATTCATGTCTATTGGCAGCAGTGGCTGCACAGATACAGCTCCTTCTCCCAATTTGACATCAATGTGGATGCGGGTGCATGTCCCCGAATGCAGACAGTGTAAGTTTGAGGACATGCACCTGCAAAGATGCCGAATTGGGAGCAGTGGCTGTTACTGTGCAGCTGCTATTCCCAATAGAAATGAATTGCACTCCCCCAATGTGGATGTATAAAACGTGTTCATCCTGTGTGGGCAAACATGGCTCTCACACAGGTGTACACTTAAGTACTGCCTTATGAATGAGGCAAATCTTCCTGTTTTGAAACTTTGCTGTTATTTATGGAAGACTTTAAAAGTGGAACTTTGGACAAAATCGAAGGATAAGCCTACTCCCACCCCCATTCTAAGGGAGAGATTATAATGAAATAAGAGCCGTTAATCTATCGGGGTAGACGTTCATAGCTATGACAATCTCATTAGACCACTAGCAGCAAATTTTGATTTAGTTTTAGGACTAAAATGGCATTTTAGTTTAGTTTTAGTCTTCTGCGATTGTCTGTTTTTTTTTCTTCTTAGTTTTTAGTCTTATTTAGTTGAATAAATCTCCAGTACATTTTAGTCGTCTAAAATCAAATGGCTGTAATTAAATTGTAATGCATTAGTTAACATTTCTCTACCATTTACAAGCTCTAAATAAATCTATATGTGTGTGTGTGTGTGTGTGTGTGTGTGTATATGTGTGTGTGTGTGTGTGTGTGTGTGTGTGTATGTATATATGTGTATGTGTGTGTGTATGTGTATATATATATATATATATATCTCTCTCTGGAGTAAAAAAAGTCAAATTTCAATTTAGTTTTAGTCTTTTTACTAATATGCCATTTTTGTTTTGTTCAACTAAAATAGTATTAATTTAGTTGACGAAATTAACACTGTCCAGCGCTCCATTTTTTCCCCCTTACCCCAATTCTGAGCCCATTCTATCTGCCCTGTGAAAGAAGTCTATACGTCCCTAATCTGAGTGTGATCCGGACTGGTCACATGATTTCTCCAGCGGCGGCTTCAATAAAGAGGTGGGATCGCTGACAACGGCTGAATATGCCAGTGTGGTGATGTTACCCATAGGCTTACTATGGGCCATCCATTGTCTTCTATCATCTACACTGAAGCCAGCGCTGGGACCCAATCATGTGACTGGACCGGATCTCCCCCAGAATAGGTAAGTATACAGGCCTTTACTTTCACAGGGTAGACAGGATAAACTTGGACCGGGGGTGGGAGTAGATTTAGTTGGTGTGTGTTTGAGCTACCACTGCTGTTCTGATATTTGTAAGGATTAAATAAAAAAATAAAAAAAAGGTTTTCAGACCAAGTTTCCAGCGCTAGTTACTTTGTTGCATTGCTGAGCCATAGTGATTGTATGGATTTGTTTTACATAAACTGTCAGAGGCGTTTGGAGGCATAAGCATTTAGGGGCCGTAGAAAAAAACGACAGCCTGTGCGTTCAGGAGCAGAGGCTATTGAACTGTAAAAACAAAAAACGGTGTAACAAGCGTTTAGCCACATTTGTCGTTTACATTATAGGGAGAGTTTTTACTTAGAGCGTCTATAAACTCTTATCAAAAATGAGGCTAACAGTGCGTTTTTTAATGCAGCTATTCCCTGCCTGCATTTTTTAACGTCCTGTGTGCATGTGCCCTTACAAGTTGTTCTGATTTCAATGAATACTTTGTTTTCATATTACATTTTCCTTTTAGTATTTATTTACTTTATTTTTTACTACAGTTTATCGAAGGCTCTTTTGACGAATATTTGAAACGTCTAGAAAATCCACAGGTAATATGAATGATCTTGCAAAACTGCAGTCCAGCTTTAAATTCTTTAATCACTTAAGGGCCAACCGCCGCTGTTGTAATGTGACAGGTTGGCTCCCCTGGGCGAATCGCCATCATGGTACGTCGGCCACTTTTAAGAGCTCTAGGGGGGCCTGCGGGGTGATGCTGGAGCCAATGTGCCTGGTTCTGTTCTGCTGTAAGCCTTATGCACTTTGCAGAAAAAGGGTTAAAGGGAGTCTTGAACCTTCAAGTCTTTTATACATGTTTTTATTGGTACATGTAAGAAACGGAAGAAAATGTTTTAGCTTTTCATTGCAAAATGGCAACAGGTTCACGGGCAGAAAGTTTTAAAATTGGCTTTTTTTTTTCTTTTTGTTCCTTCAGGAATGGGTTGGCCAAGTGGAAATAAGTGCCCTTTCTCTGATGTTCAAGTAAGTGGTTCTCTTTTGTACAAGAATATTTTATTTTCATCCACGGAGGGACATAAAAATTCAAAAATGCCCCCTACCGGAGGAGTGGACACTAGAAAACAAAACCATCAAATGGGCATCCTAGTATAAGGCCCCTTTCACAGCTTTTAAGGCAGACCTGATTGGAAGGCCCATTCATCCCTATGGATACAGCTTTGCCCTCGGTTTGTGTTCCAGGTGTGGACAGATGGCAGGCAGACTTCATCAGCAATGTATCAAAATAACAGCGCCACAATGTGTGCACAAAAAACTTACTAGTGGACAGCTGCTGCTCTGATTATTGCAAATATTATACACTCTGTGGTAAGAGTAGTGCATGTCCGCATACCAATGTCCAATATCCTTAGTGTTGGTACAAATGCACATAAAAATATAAATAATAATGCATATACAAATCTATTTACTAACCTATGTGCAAAATTTGAATAAGGTCCCTTTCACACGGATGGATTGAATGGTGCTTTTAGCTGCAGATTTTCTAGTTTTCTACCGCAGCTAAAAGCACACAATGCTTTCCTATGGCCCCATTCACACACACAACGTTTAGCTGCGATTTTGTTGCATGCGGTTTGGTGCAAATAGAATTGAATGCGTCCAGGTGCGATTTAGCGCAGCTATATGCACTTAACCGCAGGTAATCGCAGTCTTTTGTGTCAACTGCGGATAGCGGCGTGAGAAAAGAAAATAACAGGAAGCACATCAAAAATAAAAAGGGTTGCTATGGAAATGACTACCACAGCTAAACGCGGCCGCATGTAACCGCACGTAATCGCAATGTACAAATGCAGCTAATCGCATTGCACAGAGCCTTGAATTTCACTGAAAATGTACATGCTTTTAATTGCGGCAAAACTGCCGTCCGTCTGAAAGGGGCCAAAAGTGCAAATCAAACAATCATGCAAAAATATATATAATAAGCCATAGAAATTTACAAAAAAATGAAAATATAAAGAAAAATTGTTTTAAAACGTTTGTTTAAAAATTGTGATGTGAAATCCAAAAATAGTCTCGGCAGCGAAGTTCCAAGTGCTCCAACACTGTGTGAATCCTTCACCACCCTCACTAAAATGGACTCCCCAGATAGATATGCTGGTAAGATTATAAACCAGCAAATCACTCCCAGCAATCGCCGACTGCAACTCCTGCTCTCCTCGCAGGTTTTTGGTCAGGATCCTATCTCAAAGCTCACAGCATTCAATGTGAAGAACAAAGTGAAAGGAGACTCCCATAGCATAAAACTGTACCTCAGGATTTATTTAAAGTGTATGTATTCCACTCGCATTTAAAAAGGTTTCAGACTCGGTACAAATAAGAAGGGATTGGGTGGGGAGGCCAAGGGAATAGCAACAGTTCTTTTTGAGGGTTTAGTCCATTTAAAGTTCAAATTAATAGTAATAAGTAAATAACTGTTCAGAGAAGGAAAAAGAAAACTCTGAAATATAAAAGGGAACAGAGAACAGTGCTATCTAAGTGCAGTAAGTATGTAGTTAAAAAAAAAAAAAAAAAAAAAAAAACGCCTTCCAAGGAACACCCCTTGATCACCCCTGTAGTTAACCCCTCTTCGCTTCCAATGTCATTTATATAGGGATCAGTACATTTTTTTTTATTATTTTTTTAAGCACTGATTACTTTATTGGTGTCACTGGTCCCCAAAAAGTGTCACTTGGGCTGAAATTTGTCAGCCACAATGCCGCAGTCCCACTAAAAATCACAGAACGCTGCCATTACCGGTGCATGCTGTGAATGGCCAGGCAATCTTCTGGAACCTGTGACGTGTCCCAGAAGATTGCAGGGAGGGAGGGGGAAGAGGTGAACTTCCTTCCGATGCCACAGAGCCCCGAGAGGAAATAGGAGCTGGATGCCTCTAAAAAGAGGGTATCTTTGATTTGCATGTTTTATCTTTTATTGTACAATGTGAATTTTTTTTTCTTTAAAAATATAAATTTATTTAATTTTTCATGTGTTTATCTTTAAAGAAAAGAATTTGTAATTTACCAAGAGCCTGATGTCTCCCCTGCTCATGTCACTGATAACGGCTTCACTGAAGAGGTTTGATTATTTTATTTTTTTTAGTTGATTGAAGGACATTTTTATGCTTAAAATGGTTTATTCTGGCCAAGCTGACCTTAAAATTTCCATTGTATTACTATTTTACTGAGTATGCTCTATCATACTGTTGTAGCATTAACTGCATACAGTATGCAAAGTTGTGTTCTGCAGCAGTATGGACGACTTCCTGACGCTGCAGGAGAAAAGTCGAGTGGACCTGAATGCTTCCCTGTCTTGATGCTTTGTATTTTTTTACTTTTTTTTTTTTTTCTATTCGTGATTGAGAGCTTGTATTTTTAATTGATAAAAACAGTGCTTCCACTGGCTGAGGTGGAAACCGTGATGTCCTCTTCCTGTCTCTGTTTCTTCCAATCAGAGGAAGCCTTGTCTCTCTTTGGCTAAGAAGCATTCAGGTTGACTCTGTTTTGTTCTGGCAGCAGATGGGCATTTGCCCGTACTGTTGCTTAATACTGTAAGCTATTGCTACTACAATAAGATGGAACGCTCGGAGCACCCGGATAGTAATGCAGTAATAATAATTTGTTTGGGCCAAATGAAAGCTGGATTTCTTCTTATGCCGCGTACACATGACCATTTTTCATGACGAGAAAAATTCAATTTTTTAAATTGGTCGTTAAAAACTATCGTGTGTAGGATCCAGAGCATTTTTCTTGACGAGAAAAATGGGCATTAAAAATTTAGAACCCGCTCTATTTTTTTTTTCTCGTAGTTTTTCACGTTGTCGTTTTACTCGTCGTGAAAAAACGGTTGTGTGTGTGTGTAGGCTTTAACGATGGTGAAAAAACGTGCATGCTCAGAAGCAAGTTATGAGAAGGGTAATTTGCATAATCAGTTCAAAGGGTGGCGCCATTCGTGTGTGTGTGTGTGTGTGTGTGTTCTGGGTTAAATGTATTTTAAAATGTTAATTATCCAGAAATTTCTGCTAGTTAACTACTATCTGTTTTGTATTTAAGATAATGCTGTGCTTTTCTAATGGAAATCACTATGACATCATTTACCCTTCTGGATATGCTGAAAATGCTGCGTTGTGCCAATGTAAGTAAATTGTTCCATAAAGACATTTTTTATTAATGTATAATGGTGCCGTTTGTAAGTGGCACCAATCTCGCACACAGTGGCTGCTTACTTTGCTGGTTCTTTTCATCATTTATTCAAATTGCAGCTTCGTGATCTGCGTTTCCTCTTGACCAGGAAGTATACTGGCCAACAGTGATTGAGCCATGTTTGCCCAGCATGGCAATAAATGTAGCTTATATAATTGTTTGAGAGGCTATCCTGCTAACTTCTGCTTTAGGCCCCTATCACACAGGGCAGATCCGCTCAGTGGGAGATTGCTCTGTTAATCCCTGCTGAGCAGGCAGATGACCGGTCCATCTCTGCTAACTGTGCAGGGATGGATCTGTCAGAGCCCCGCTGTTCTCTATGGGAAGATTGGATGAAAACGGACAGCATGACGATCGTGTGAAAGGGGCCTTAGGCTTCCAGTACATTGAACATAAAACTTAATCTATTGTATTTAAGAAACTTAAACCACGAATGTACCAGGAAATTCTAATCCTACAATTGAATCCAGGTA
The DNA here is from genome assembly GCF_905171775.1 of Rana temporaria. Taxonomy (NCBI): domain Eukaryota; kingdom Metazoa; phylum Chordata; class Amphibia; order Anura; family Ranidae; genus Rana; species Rana temporaria. The sequence continues at coordinate 518,201,795 of NC_053489.1, read as the reverse complement.
ACAAGTTGCAGTATTGTAACTTCTATAATTTAAAAATTTCAATACCAGGCACTTCCGTCCCTTCCTGCCCAGGCCAATTTTTAGCTTTCAGCACTGTCGCACTTTAAATTACAATTTGCGTGGTCATGCTACACTGTACCCACACTTTTATTTTATTTTTATTTTTTTCAATTTTGTTCTCATAAATAGAGATTTTATTTGGTGGTATTGGATCACTGCTGGAATTTTAAATTTTTGGCGCAACAAATAAAAGACCGAAAATTTTGAATAAACGTTTTTCTTTTGTTTCTGTTATAAAATGTAGTAAAGTATGTTTTCTTCTTCACTGATGGGCACTCATAGGCGGCACTGATGGGAAGACATCTGGCAGGCATTTCTAGTGGGCGCTGGCACCATTTCTGGGCACTGATTGGTATCTTTTAGGGCACTGTGTGGTGGCCATGAGGGGCATACCTGGTCGTTCATGCGTACTGGTGGTCCAGTGTGGGCATCCGTGGGGGGGAGGCTGCACTGATAAACAATCAGTTTTCAGAGCTGCTGATTGGCGCTCCTCTACCTGCGTCTGTTTAGACACGAGTGAGGAAAAGCCGATACACGGTTCTTCCTGTTTACACTGATCAGTTGAGATTTGACACGGCTGATCATGTGGTAAAGAGCCTCCGTCAGAGTGTGTCAGACTGATGCGCCACACCACCGATCGCCACGCTGTGCGCCCCACGCGCGCTGGCAGTTATCCTGAAAGACGTCCAGTCAGGATAACTGAACCACCGCCCCGCCATGATTTTGCTATTGGCCGGGCAGGAAGTGGTTAAATTACAGCTGTAGCGAGCTGTGAAGTGTGTGCGTGTGTTTTTATTTTTATTTTTAAGTTATTGTACATTAGAAGTTCATCAAATACACTGCAACTGAACCTTGACTACTTCCCACCGGGCCACTGCACATATACGGCCGGGTGGGCGCTCTCTCCTTCTGAGTGGACGTTAAGGAACGTCCCTCAAAAGGAGGGGGATCGCGCATGTTCCCATGCAGTGCCGCAATCCCGATGCACTCGTGTCACCCGGACACGGCGCATCATAGATCGGCAGGAGGGCTCTGTGATTGGCCCTCCTGATCACATGATGGCCTTGTCCAATCACAGCCATCATGTGATGTAAACAAACAGCTGTTAAAAGTGGTCCGATATTGGCACAGGAGCCAATAGAATTTCTCTTTACCTTTTTGGTTTTGAGCTGTATGAAAAAATGCACATGTCAACAAGGACTCCAGAGAGTTTTTTTAACGCACCTTCCTTTATACATTTTGCTGTTTCAATAATGTTCTATTGTAAAATGGTATTAAAACTTTTTTTTGTTACATTTACCCTCTCTGTGCAACCCCAATCCTCCACTTCTCGGGTCCCCTGCCAGCTCTCTGGGCTCCTCCTTTTCTCCAAGTACCCCCACAGCTGACTGCTTGTTATGGGGATACTCGTATGTTCACTCCCAAACCCTGCTCTGTGTTTCCATAAGACACACAGAAGGGGGCTTGGCCCTGCCCCTGCTCCCTCACAGCTGTCAATCAGTGGGAGCCAATGGCTCCTGCTGCTGTGTCTAAGGCCAATAAGGAGGTTCTGCGAAGAGAACTGGATACTGAAGGTTTTTACCTAAATGCATAGAGTGCATGAAGGTAAAAAAACTTCCAGCCTATAGAACCACTTTAAATTTTTACAAGAAGCATATTAAAGTACATCCATACATTCAGAAAAAAAATAGAAAGGGGTTGACTACCTGTTACATAAACAAAGAGAATAATATCACATAGGAGTAGAGTTGGAGGAGGAGCCCAATTTTTCGATTCTTGTAGCATATAAATTAAACATCAATGACAATAATGCATCATGAGAGAAGCAGTGTTGGCCCATACACATAGCAAAATCAATTAAGGCTACCAAAGATGTGTCACACCACGTCCATGTGGTCACTTAACCTTCCTCTCTCCCACAAAAAAATCAATACAAAAAAACATACAATAGCCTTTCCCCATTCGGAAGACAGAAATATGATATGGAAATCTGATGCCAGTAATTGTCCAGAAAAAGTCTTGGTATAAAAAAGACAGAGAAGCTGACCTCTGGTGAACTGCCTACCTACTGTAAACTGTTTGCTTTATTTGTGCAAGGCAATACATTAATAAAGGAATAAAATAAGAAAAAGGAGAGGTTATGTAAAGCTTGCCTGCTTATGTCCAACACGCCGCCAACCTGTTAGACATTATGATGAAGTATACAAATCATGCATCCAGGGAGTCCAAACCTTCTTAAAGTGCCTTTTTGTTTATCCTGCAATATACTGATATATTTCTCATTAAGTGTTATTCAGATACTGTATATACTCGAGTATAAACCGAGTTTTTCTGCACATTTTTTTGTGTGCTGAAAATGCCCCCCTCGGCTTATACTCGAGTCACCTTTTTGCGCCTGATCTCCCGGACTTTGGGAACCCGGCGCCGGCCGTAGGTTCCCTTGACCCCAAACTTGGCACACATGTAGCCCCACTCTTCCTCTACAAGTGCGCAAAGTTTGTTGTCCACGGGACCTACGGCCAGGGTGCACCAATTTTTCAAATCCAGGCACCCCTTCCATAGACTCCCATGTTAAACATCAGTCTAGTCATAGGGCACAGTGAGGCATGCAAATGGACACCCTAGGCTTATACTCGAGTCAATACGTTTTCCCCCTTTTTTTTTTTTTTTTTTTTGTGGTAAAATTTGGTGCCTCTGCTTATATTCGGGTCGGCTTATACTCGAGTATATACAGGCAAGTTTGTTTGGCCACAGATTTAATCTACCACTGAAGATTTCCAAGCCGTGGCAAGTTTAGCTACTAAGAACGTTCCTTGTATTTTTTGGAATAAAAGACAGAAGGACCTAATCAGTTACCCTTTGGCAGTAGTGTTGGCATTCCCTGAAAGGTGCTTTTTTCCGGACTGAACAGAGTTTTATTTAGAAAGTAGATCAATATCATGACCAGTTGTTACAATTTTTAACTATGCAATGTGTTTTTTTTTTTTTTTTCAGCTATAATTTATGAGTTACTTTATGAAAAAGTGCTTGGGGTCAACGTTACAAAAAATATGTTGAAAACGGAAGCATTTGACTGGAAAGTTGAAACCTTTGATAGTGATGCTTCAGGATCTGATGGAGACGATGATGCAGCCAGGTATAGACATCTGTAAAGGCATTGCATAGTTTTTGTATATACTTTATAATCTTTGACTTTTGTTGAGAGAAAAAAACATTCCCCTCTGATCATGTACATTGCAGGGATTTAAAAGAAACTTTGTTGCTGTTGCAGATTCCAACCTTTTTTTTGTTATTTTGAAAACAAAATCACTGTTTGTTCCTCTGTGCCCCTAAATGGGAGTGACTTTATAATTCTCAATCAGCTGCTGCAGAATCAGGACTCTAATGAGGAAAATTGCAAGGTCTTCATCCCTTTAGACGTTTTTCCTATAGGGAGTATCTTGCCAATAATGCCATTTTTGTTGCAGGGGATGCCAAAATCTGACTTGTATCTTAGGGTAGATTTCTGGGGAAATCAGTGAGCCAATCACAGAAGCAGGAGATGATGTTTCTGGGGAGAGTTCTGCACACATTCTGTGTACAGAACAGATCCAGGTAGCCATATTTCATTTTACAGAGCTGCAGATTGAAAATGAAAGGTAATTTTTAATAACATTCAATTAGAATATGACTGGTGTCGCAATTGTATAGGCTATATTTTTTTTTTCCCCTATGAAAGTGGAGTTGACCATTTTAAATAAACGTAAATTGGAATTTCACATACCAGGTAAGTATAAAAAATAAAATTATTCTAAGCACAGATTTGTAGCATGTGGTATAACTTTTTTAGCTATAGGTTTGTTACTTAGATCAGGGGTCTCCAACCCCCGGTCTGCGGCCCACTGGTGGCCGTAGCCCATTTGCAGCCGGGCCGTGAAGGCTGCGCTTTAGGAGGTTCGGCAGGAGCGGGTGAGCAGAGAGATGACATAACCTCTCGCCTGCCCGCCCCGCATCACAGCTGTTCCGCCCACACAGCCAGCTGGGAACACGACACTGTCTGAAGTGTGTGAGAGCAGAGAGATGATGTCATCTCTCACCACCCGCCCTGCCCCACCACCGTCCAGTCCTCACAGCCGGCGCGATCACTACACTGAGGTGCGGCGGCCGAGAGATGAAATCTCTCATGGTTTTTTTTTTTTTTTTTTTACAATCCTTGTTGTATCCTGGCATTGCTGGTATCCTGCAATCCCTTTTTTGTATCCACTCCATTGATGGAGCCATACCTAAATGAACTCTACCGAAGTATAGCAGCTCCATCCCCACCCATCTGGCTAGTGACACACCGATTCTGCTTTATGGTGAGTTGAACTATTTCTTTTTTATTACAATGTAATAAAATAAATTATGCGTTTTCAATCATCCTGACACCATAACAACCATGGTGTTGTGGTGATTGAAGCACCGACACCAGCCATTTCCCCAACAAATTGCCAGTGAAAAACCACATCCCCCCCCCCCCCCCCCCCCCGCCTTGGCATAATTTTATTCCACGCAACCGGTCCCCAGTGTCAAAGGTTGGGGACCGCTGATTTAGAAAATGGTATTCAACAAATCAAAATCAGTATTTACTGTTTGCCAACACAGAATACTTCACTTTGTGTTTGACAGTCGGTGTATCTATAGTCTCTCTTCTTTCTGTCTTCTTCCTCCCTTTTTTTTTTTTGGATATGACAAGGGTTAGATTTTCCTGCGTTTTTGCCACTCCGTTTCCACTCACTGCCTGTTTTGGGGACTGCATTTTAACAGACTGGGAACGAGGGAAAGGTGAAACCAATAATAACGAAATTTCCTGAGTTCCCCTAATTTAAAAAAAAATAAAAAATGTAACTAAAAATAGCGTTCTTCTGTCTGTTTTTTTTTTTTTTTGGAGCAATTTCCCCTTCACTACTTATCCTGAAGACAACCTTTTTTTATCTGCCTTTTTAACGGCAATACCCATTTAAATCCCTTTGTGTCAACTTGTGTGCATGTTATCAGGCCAAAATCGCCAGGGTATGTAAACTTTTGATCAGGGTCATATTTGGATAGTTTTTGTTATGATTTAAAAAGGGTAAACAGTTGATTGATAATAAATGGCTTTAGCCAAACACTAGCCATGAGTGAGAAAACGTTTTGTCATTCGTATTCTCTGAAAAATGGGCAAGAAATCCTAAATTCTGCCAGGGTATGTAAACTTATGAGCACAACTCTATCTTAACCACTTAAGGACCGCCTAACGCCGATATACGTCGGCAGAATGTCACGGCTGGGCATAATCACGTACCTGTACGCGATTGTTAAATGCCCAGCCGTGGGTCGCGGGAGCGCGCCTGCGACCCGGTCCGAAGCTCCGTGGTCACGGGACCCGCAGACCCGATCGCCGCCGGAGTCCCGCGAACGGTCACAGGAGCTGAAGAACGGGGAGAGGTGTGTGTAAACACACCTTCCCCGTTCTTCACAGTGGCGCTGTCATTGCTCGTCTGTTCCCCGATTATAGGGAAAGGCGATCAATGACGTCGCACGTCTAGCCCTGCCCCCCTACAGTTAGAAACACATATGAGGTCAGACTTAACCCCTTTAGCGCCCCCTAGTGTTTAACTCCCAAGCTGCAATTGTCATTTTCACAGTAAACAATGCATTTTTTTGCTGTGAAAATGACAATGGTCCCAAAAATGTGTCAAAATTGTCCGATGTGTCCGCCATAATGTCGCAGTCACAAAAAAGATAGCTGCCATTAGTAGTTAAAAAAAAAAAAAAAAAAAAAATGCCATAAAACTATCCCCTATTTTGTAAACGCTATAAATTTTGCACAAACCAATCGATGCTTATTGTGACTTTTTTTTTACTAAAAATGGGAAGAATACGTATCGGCCTAAACTGAGGAAAACAAACTTTTTTTTATTTATTTTTTAATATATTTTTGGGGGATATTTATTATAGCAAAAAGTAAAAAAAAACATATTTTTTTTCAAAATTGTCGCTATTTTTGTTTATAGCACAAAAAATAAACGCAGAGGTGATCAAATACCACCAAAAGAAAGCTTTTTGTGGAAAAAAAAGGACACCAATTTTGTTTGGGAGCCACGTCGCACGACCGCGCAATTGTCAGTTAAATCTATGCAGTGCAGAATCGCAAAAAGGGGCAAGGTCCTTAACCTGCATATTTGTCTGGGTCTTAAGTGGTTAAATAGAAAACTATCTTTAGATTTTTATTTCGAAAGCATTTTATTAAAATTTCAAAAAAATCTATATTTGTTTTAAAATCATTGATTTTTTTTTATATCCACACTGGTGTCTACACAGCCTGTTTTCTACTACGCATGCAAAGTGCTTTCTGAATGGTCCCATCGTCTTCTGGGGGAGACACAGGACCCAGAAGGCAGAGAGGTGGAAGGAGAAGGGCACGATAAAAATGCGGAAGTAATGTACCTTGTTGTGGCAACATGAGATGGAAGTCCTGAAATAAACATGCCAAAACGAGAGGGGGTGGGGTGTTCTTCTGTTTCAATAAGATTTTTGCCTGGCGCTCCGATTTTAAGATGGTGGGACACAGATGCTGTAAGACTCTTCTGTTCAAACCTGGATACCATAATTAAGAAAATCACGGGACCATGTTATTCACCTACCAAGGAAAGATCGGCTAAATCCCAGCCTGCTTTCAAACCTGCTAAGCCTTCAGAGCTTCCCCCACTTTTCATCAATGTTCTCTCCCCACTTTTCCAAGCGGAGGCATGGTTGCTAATCCTTAGTGTTTGCCAGTTTGCCCTTCTGCCATTCAGATGCAGAGCATGTCCCTCTAGACTTGTGGGCCAACCCATTGCTTCTATTATGCTACGGGCATCACAGGACTTTATCTCACTTTAGGTTCACATATATTTATATTTTGCTAGCGGAGTTCTAGTTCAATTTATTTTTATTTGTATCTATTTCACACATATGCGCCTATTTTTATCCACATAGTATGTTTGGTCTAACTAGCACTAGTTTTCCACTTTAGTGACTCACTATATAGTTACATTACTTTGGTTTAGATGCTGCTTCATATTTTGGTTTAGATATACTCAGCTGTGCCTAGCATTATATCATAATTCCAGGCTGGTGGACGCCATTTCTGGTGGAACTAGTGTGCATTACTGCATATATATTGCCGTGTGGCTTTTTTTTTTTTTTTTCTTTAGCCAGTGGCTACTGAACAGACAGCGCCACTACCCCCACACCCCAATTTTAACCCATTGCTTCTGGCACTCTTCAGCAGCTTAACATCTACCACCCACCACTGCACAGATTATCAGACATTTCCCCATCTTTTTCTCAACCCAAGGGGCCTTGGGTCCTTTTCTTGGTACCCACACTGTAAATGGGCCTTTAGTAAGAGAACAGCTACTTGGGGGGGCCCTAGGAAGTATCATGGCCAGGGCATGAATGGCTCAACACCTGTAAGATCTTTCCAGGTCAGGCTTCCCCAGGGTTCAGCATAGGAACTTCTCAGTCATCTGTAGGCAATGTATACCAACTTGGTTTCTCATTTTGAGGTTCATTCAATAACCTTTGGGCTACATTCACACTTGTGACTATGCCCAACAGTGTTTGCTTGCGAGAAACTCCAGCAGGTGTTCTGGTCCCGCAGCTGCTCGTATACAATTGCTATGCAGTGTTCACCTGCGAGTGATCAGCCTGGATGAAGGAAATGCGAAAAACAGTGCGCTTACCAAAAAATACAAATAAAAGAAGCAAACTCAAATGTTATACCAACATAAATAGCAATAGTAAAGAGGTAACATTTTTGAGCCTGAATGAAGACTGCGCCCAGGACCAATCACTTGGAAGTGCGCCCAGCCTCAATTGGCAGCGGAAACCCGTAGCCTCCCATTGCTTTCAGTGGGGCTGCAGCTGGTTGCAGAGAACCCCCACTGGGGAACTTGCTTGTACAGTGAGGGGGGGGGGAAGTATTTGATCCCCAGCTGATTTTGTAAAGTCCTGTTTCTTTAGACGGTGGGTCTTTTCACAGTGGTTTAGGATTACCAACCAAAATTTGTTGATCGCAATACAAGATGGTCAAACAAGGCTGTTTAAAGATGCTAGATATGCAGGAAGGTGCATGACTTCTGGTTCCTTATTTCCTAATTTCCTTCATGTTTCTATCCAATCTCGCCAGTTCTGGCCTGATTCTATCTTTTCTTTCCTGCCTCTCCTTGTTGGGGTGTTTCCATGCACCTACCTCTTCAGTCGTGCAGACTTAAGCCTCAAAGACACGATCGAATTTTCATCGGACAAAGTGTGGGATTTTTGTCAGATAACATACAAACGTCAAAGAATTGTCGGCCAACAAACACATGTTTTTTCAGCTCTTTAGCGCCGCCCTTTGGGCAACTTCTGCTAGTGTTTTTATGGTGAGCATTGCTTTTGAGCATGCTTGTTTGTACTTTTGGAGTTTTGTCCGACGGACTTGTGTACACACGATCGGATAATCTGACGACACACATTTGTTGGCGAACAATTTTTAAAGCATGCTATCCCACATTTGTCCGGAAAATTGGACAACAATTGTCCATTGGAGCATACAAACAGTTGCATTTTCCGACAACTGCCTGCCTCCACACAATTCTCGTCGGATAATCCGATCGTGTGTATGAGGCTTTAGATCAAATCCTGGGTTTTCTGCTGGACTTGGAAGTCGGCGTCCTACCTCTTGCAGGTTTGTGACTGTACTAACGTCAGGGTTCTTTCCCAATGACTTTCCTTGGTGAGATTGTATGACTGTCTTCTGGTATGGCGTTCTCCTCCTTCCTTTTGGGATCAGATGAGTAATGATTTAGGAACCTTCTTCTGGATTGGCTCGGTCGTTTCCCTCCTAATCGTGATGTTCCCTGCTTGCCTCTTTACTTTGGCCAATTGGAGGAGGTTTTGCGTTATTATAAATACAAGGCCTCTCCTCAATGGTGGAGAACCACTCGGCCTGACTCTCTTTTTATTGCCGCAGATGCCAGGAAGTTGCCTGTAATACTGTTTCAAACACAGCGCAGCTCACTAAGTAGCAAATGCTACTACAGTCTATTTAAAGCACTCCAGAGATCAGATTGTTCTGTAATAGATATAATTTGGGCCAGCTTGGCCCAAATGCACAATTTTAAAATAGTTACATTTTATAATTCTATTTTAAATACAGTATATAATGTAATTTTCATGTATTTTGTTAATGTAATAAAAATAAAAGTATACATTTGCTATATTCCTTTTATATTCAGAAGTACTTTGGAACAAGAGTTCTAATTTATATTTTCCTCTAGTTACGGAGATAATGTGAATTTTGTTGGTGTGAATGGATTTAAACCTCACAAGGATGGGAAGGTATGCTTCAGATGTGCTACTGTACAGTATTTGACAATGTTACAGCTTGTCTTTTTTTTTATATACAATTTTTGGTTCTTTGTAGCCTCCACAGATCAAGGAAAGTAATTCAGTGGTGTCGGCAGCCGCTCTTCAATCACTTAATCCAGCAGTTTTCAGAAATGTGGAGTATGAGGTCTGGATGAAGTCACAAAGGGGTAAGTAGAGGTCTCTTAATTGAAACTCTTGTCTCTTCATATCAAGGTACATGAAATATCTGCGTATAAATGACATATGTTCTACATATTGTCTGTCATTTCCGTGTTGTGAGCCAATGTCCTCCCTTCCTGCTTCTATTTCCCTGTGGCTGTAAAGTAATGCGTGTGTGTATATATTACTTGTATCCCCCTCTGTTCTAGGAATATATAAAGCACAGTGTGGCAGTTTAAAAAAAATATATATACCGTATAAGCTGAGGTACCTAATATTACCGCAATAAATGGGAAAACGTATTGACTTGAGTATAAGCCGGAATGCAGCAGCAGCTACTGTAAGCGGAAAAGAGGGTCAACAATGCCCATTTGCATGCCTCGCTGTGCTCAACCTCACTGTGCCCATTGTCGGCTCACTGTGCCCATTGCCAACTTGCTGTGCCCATCCTTACTGTGCCCATTGCCACCTCACTGTGTCCATTGCAAGTCATTGTACCTAAAATTCTTCTTGGACTGCGAGCGTCCATTGTTTAAATATCGCGGCTTTCTCCTGATCCTGTTCCGTGATGGGCGTTTCCAGCAAACACTGTAAGTGTTCCGCCTATCACGGAGTTCCTCTCATTCTCGGACTCCGTTTCCCAGCAGGTACTATGTTCAGTATTCCGCCAATCGTGGACGTCGTTTCATCCTCGGACAAGAGAATGTCAATGATAGGCTGAACACAGTGCCTGCTGGGAAACGGAGTCCGAGAATGAGAGGACCTCCGTGATAGGCGGAACACTCACTCACTGTTTGCTGGAAATGCCTATCACGGAACAGGACCAGGAGGAAGCCGCAATATATTTAAACCAGGGTTTGACAAATTTGCTTGGAATCTAGGAGCCAGCTAAAAAAGTTAGGAGCCAGAAAACGCGCCCCGTCCCGACGAGCTTGCGCGCAGAAGCGAACACATACTTGAGCAGCGCCCGCATATGTAAACGGTGTTCAAACCACACATGTGAGCTATCGCCGCGATTGGTAGAACGAAAGCAATAATTCTAGCCCTAGACCTCCTCTGTAACTTAAAACATGCAACCTGTAGATTTTTTTTAAACGTCGCCTATGAAGATTTTAAAGGGTAAAAGTTTGTCGGCATTCCACGAGCGGACGCAATTTTGAAGCGTGACATGTTGGGTATGAATTTACTCGGGGGAACATTATCTTTCATAATATAAAAAAAAAAATGGGGATAACTTTAATGTCTTAGTTTTTATTTTTATTTTTTTATTAAAAAAAAATTTCTGCCCACCTTCCAAGCCAAATCGCCAGGAGGCTATTTCTAGTCGCCCTGGCGACCGGGATTTGTCGAGCCCTGATTTAAACAATGGATGCTGCCCGCAGTCTAAGGAGATTTTCAGGTACACTGACTCGAGTATAAGCCGAGGGGTGTATTTTCAGCCCTGAATAACTCGGCTTAACTCGAGTATATACAGTAATTCTGAATACCTTTTTGCACATCAATGTTCTGTGGTCATGTGTCCTCCCTCTGATAGCTTGCATATGTCCAGAGAAGTAATCCTCAGCCCCTCCTACTGTATTCCCTTAGATCAGGAAGGAGAGAGGGAGGAGACATGACAGCACAGCGGCGCTGTGCAAGAAGGTATTTAACATTACAATTTATTTTTTAAATGAACACACTGTACTTTATAACTTCCTAAAACGGAGGGAATACAAGTGATTTATGAATGTGACTTTATTACAAGCACTTTAGGTATTTAACCTCTTGACCACCGCCCCATGTCAAAAAGACGTCCTCCTTTTTAAAGTTGAATATCTCGATAACGGCAGCAGCTGCTGCCACAACCGAGATATTCATCTTTTCAGGGGGCGGTGGTGTACACGATAACGGCGGTCTCCGCGGCGGATTCGCCGCGAGATCGCCGTTATCGGTGGCGGGAGAGGGGCCCCCCCCCCTCCCGCCGCTCTCCTGCGCCCTCCGCCGCTTACCGGAGCCGTCGGTAGCGGCGGAGGGGATCCGATGTGTCCGGCAGCTGAGCGGGGACGGGACTGAAGGAGAAATCTCCTTCACCCGTCCTCCTAGCTCTGCTGGGCGGAAGTGACGTCAAAACGTCAGTCCCACCCAGCCTCTTAAAGAAACATTTTTTTTTTTGTCATTTGAAAAAATGACTTTTTTTTTTTAATTTTTTTTTTTGCATTTAAGTCTAATTATGAGATCTGAGGTCTTTTTGACCCCAGATCTCATATTTAAGAGGACCTGTCATGCTTTTTTCTATTACAAGGGATGTTTACATTCCTTGTAATAGGAATAAAAGTGATCAATTTTTTTTTTTTTTTTTTTTCAGTGTAAAAAATTATAAAACTAAATAAAAATAAATAAGAAAACCAAAAAAATTTTTTTTAAAGCGCCCCGTCCCGACGAGCTCGCGCGCAGAAGCAAACGCATACGCGAGTAGCGCCCGCATATGAAAACGGTATTCAAACCACACAAGTGAGGTATCGCCGCGATCGTTAGAGTGAGAGCAATAATTCTAGCCCTAGACCTACTCTGCAACTCAAAAAATGCAACCTGTAGAATTTTTTAAACGTCGCCTATCGAGATTTTTAAGGGTAAAAGTTTGACGCCATGCCACGAGCGGGCGCAATTTTTAAGCGTGACATGTTGGGTATCATTTTACTCGGCGTAACATTATCTTTCACAATATATAAAAAAATTGGGCAAAATGTATTGTTGTCTTATTTTTTAATTAAAAAAAGTGATTTTTATCCAAAAAAAGTGCGCTTGTAAGACCGCTGCGCAAATACGGTGTGACAAAAAGTATTGCAATGACTGCCATTTTATTCCCTAGGATGTCTGCTAAAAAAAAATATATAATGTTTGGGGGTTCTGATTAATTTTCTAGCAAAAAAAGTGTGATTTTCACATGAAGGAGAGAAGTGCCAGAATTTACCTGGTGGGCAAGTGGTTAATGTTATCCCCTAGACAAAAAGAGCAGTTAACCGTTCAAGTGCAAGGAGGGAAGCATTTATTTTCAGCAGACTGGAGTTCAAATTTTTGTCAGTGCACTTGCATGTTTTATTGTGTTTTATAGATCAGCAACGGATGGATTTCACCATTGCTGCTGGCATGCAGTATTCTGTGGGAGACAAATGCAAAGTAAGTCTTTAGTTTCATATAGTCTTCTCATGTATATGTCTTTGCAACTCCAGCATATGCGGAGTGTGGAATTGCAGCTTCCTGAACTGACTAGAGGCCACTGGGACTTATCAGGAGCTGGTTACGGTCTGAGAAAAGGAAAAGCATGCAGTGTGACAGCTGAACATGGGTTAGGAAGCCGTATGGTAAGGAGACGGAGCGAAAGGAGGCAAAGTTGATGTTAATCATAGCAGGTGGTGGAGAGAATGGGGGTTTTACAGCTGACCATGGAACACTGGGAAAAGCAGAGAGGGAAGAGTAGGTGCTGATCAAGTAGGAAAAAGTGCAGGTAGTGTGTGAGCTCATTAAGGCCAGGGAATGCGGTGGAATGTGTCAATGTGCTTTGAACTGCTAAATAGGGCTGAGCTCCTGCAAAATCCTCACTAAAACTGCAAGTTTAAAACCCTGTAAGTGTTTGTAAATAGTCAAGGAGTCCACAGTAGGCTAAATTGTCAATGCCAGATAAAAAAATTATAGCTCAGCAGTTGGGTGATACCAAAACACTGGGTGCCCGAATATATTTTATATCTGTCTGGATAAATACATTATCGGCCAATTTCCTAATATACTTACCACCTGGATATCCTATGTTTGCACATTCCATCCTTATGTTGGTTGCCTCTCTTTACATCCCCATGTTGGATGCAAGATGATTCTCCTGCTTGGTGGTTTTGGGAAAACGGCTCCACCTAGTGGACTGATAGAAAACCTCATACTGAGAGACCTTACTCATCCCTCATTCTATATGGACTCCTACAGGACCTTCTGGATATCATTGTAACTAGAGGGATTCCCTTCCAGGGGGGCCATTTTAAGATTCGGTCCTCCTTTTAACTGTTTTCCATCTATAGCAGTCCCCTTTCTTGGGCTCCTCTTCGCCTGGAGATCAGTGTTTTCCTTTGCTCTGTGATGTTTTTTCCTGCTATGCCTTGCCGGTTGGCAAATAATTTTGACCCTAATCCCCCATAAGGGTTGTGAGTCAGGTATGGCATGATTCCATCTCCCTTTTTTCTCCCCTTTCTCATTTCTTACTGGAATATCCCCCTAGAGACTCATCCTCTTACTCCCATCCAACCTATTCTATGCCCATCCAATTTGCCCCGCCTTTTTTTTTCTTCATGGAGAGTCCCTCTGTCTCTCCCGAAGGCCCTTGTCTGTTGAAATAAGGTTCTGGAGCCTATACAATTCCTGTAGTCTGAGCTTTGAGTGGAACCCCTACAAAGCCCCCCCCACCTCCGTAAGCCTATTGTGGCTGTTTAGCTGACTTGGTTTTCTCCTCCTCTAATTATTGCTTGGGAATGTCCTATGGTTTTTAAATTGATCCCTGTATCCTGCATCCTTGGCATACAGGACACAGTTTAAGGCTTTCACCATAATACCTGCCTGCACTCCTCCCACTGCACATAACCTGCTTTTTCCTTTCACCACTGCGCCTGCACCCTTCCTCTCACTTCCATGCTTACCCCCTGGTCACACCATGGCACCTGATTGCCATCTTCTCCCTCTGTATACACCAAAGCGTCTGAACACACCACCCCTTTGCTCTCACCATTGCACCTAAACCTTCTCCTCTGTTGTCACCCCCGCACCTGACCTTGCCTGTTCTTGAAAAGGCAAACATTTTTTCATCGTGAAGGGGATGCTAATGGCTAAGGAAAAAAATATGACTATGGTAAGGAGTGTATTTTTAATGTTTGCAGTTTGGAACCTATGCTGTTTATCACAAAAAATACTCCGATCTGCCCACATCCTTGCCAAGTCATTACATTGTACATAGTATTTGTGTACTATAACATTTTTTTTTCTTGATGACTGGCAAAAGCTCAAGCTAGCTAGTAGGGATTTTTTTTTTTATTAGTGACACTTGCTGGGATCCTAAAATTGTACCTACTTTTGCAGCAAAATTTTATTTCACCATTCTTAGCAATATTAACGCTTGGTTTTCATTTTATGTAGGTTCAATTAGAGTATGGAGGAACTTTTTATAATGCTCACATCCAAGAAGTTGTTGCTGAGAACGGACCAGCTGTGGTTTTTGTGGAAGAGCTGGGTGAAAGGTAGGTCACACAAATGATTAACTGTATGAGAAGAACACTAAAATGTGAGTTTAATGTGCTTGGGTAACTCCGTAATATAAGAGTTTGAATTTTTATGCTCATAAATACCCATATTTGCAATTAAGGATACAGCATTACCCGAAGGATGCCTCCTTTCCCTCCTTGACTACCCGGAGGGAACTGGATGCTCCTCTTTGGACAGATGAGATTGAATTAGCCATTTCCCAATCGGCCTCACATGACACACTTGGCTTGTATGGCTTTCCAGCTAAATGGTATGTTCAATTTAAACAACTGTTGAGTCCATAGAAACTGAACTTTTTATTGTAGCACTGAAGGTAGGGATCCTTCTTCCTATGTGAGAAGTGCTTATTGTTTAAAATGGTAAGAATGATACCACCAGATGCAGGTCTTTTTGGCCCATTTCTTTGATTAACCACTTAAGGACCGCCTCCTGCACATTTACGTCGGCAGAATGGCACGTACATGTACATCCTCTTTAAGTGCCCAGCTGTGGGTCGCGGGCGCGCGCCCGCGACCCGGTCCGAAGCGCCGTGACCGCGGGACTCGATCGCCGCTGGAGTCCCGCGATCGGTCCCCGGAGCTGAAGAACGGGGAGAGCTGTGTGTAAACACAGCTTCCCCGTTGTTCACTGTGGCTCTGTCATCGATCGTGTGTTCCCTTTTTATAGGGGGACACAATCGATGACGTCACACCTACAGCCACACCCCCTACAGTTAGAAACACAAATTAGGTCACACATAACCCCTTCAGCGCCCCCTTGTGGTTAACTCCCAAACTGCAATTGTCATTTTCACAGTAAACAATGCATTTTAAATGCATTTTTTGCTGTGAAAATGACAATGGTCCCAAAAATGTGTCAAAATTGTCCAAAGTGTCCGCCATAATGTCGCAGTAAAAAAAAAAAAAAAACGCTGATCGCTGCCATAAGTAGTAAAAAATTTTTTTTTTTTTTTTATAAAAATGCAATAAAACTATCCCCTATTTTGTAAACGCTATACATTTTGCGCAAACCAACCGATAAACGCTTATTGCGTTTTTTTTTTTTTACCAAAAATAGGTAGAGGAATACTTCTACTAATACGGCCTAAACTGAGGAAGGAATTTTTTTTTATATATTTTTGGGGGATATTTATTATAGTAAAAAGGACGCTAATTTTGTTTGGGAGCCACGACCGCGCAATTGTCAGTTAAAGCGACGCAGTGCCGAATCGCAAAAACTGTCCGGGTCCTTTAGCTGCCTAAAGGTCTGGGTCTTAAGTGGTTAATGTAGGCATGCCTAGTTCCAAGTCCTTTGGATAGAAGAGGGTCCTGGACTGCCGCACTCCTTAAAACGATGTCTTCATTTGTACAAATAAAATCCAAAAACAACCAAAGCAATACAGTCAAAACGTGGTGAACAGCAAGAAAAAGGTGGCTGAAATGTTTCACATAGTTCCAAGTCCTAGGTGGTTCCACTTCCAGAAATCATTGCAAAACACTTGCCTTATATCCTGGAACAATTAGGCAGCTATTAATGTTTTAGGGACTATTTAATGTGATTAATTTTATTTATATATATATATATATATATATATATATATATATATATATATATATATATATATATATATATATATATATTATTATGCCCGGAACCCCACTTTAAAGTGATACTAAACCTGCAACAGTAAAACCAGTCTGTATATGAAGTAAAGCATTGCTTGTTATACTCACTGCAGAACCTATGGGGTTAATCCTCTGCATTGTTTTAAAAAGGCTGTTCGATCCTGCCTCGTCATCTTATAGAAAACGAATGCTCACACTTTCTGAACAAAGGACCAATTCACTCTTTTGCAGATGTTGGGGTGGGACTGTGGCAAGTAAATGGTCAGTAGTCCAGAAACGGGTTTGGTGGGCCCAAGCTGACCATTCAGAAAGCACCACACTTCTCGCTCGTGCACAGTGGAGAGCTGGCTGTGAAGCATTACAAAGTCAGTTAGCGTCCCACAGTCAAGATGGTGTTGCCAGGGACCCAAAAACCTGTGTAGTCTCTTTTTTTTTTTATCAGTTCTATCAGTTTCCAGGACCCCTGACCCTCTGTCTGAACAGTGCTAAATGGCACTGTACTGATCGCATGCACTCTCCCCAAAGGGGAAAAAAAAAACCTCCCTAGCAATACACACCAAACTGAGCATGTGCAGCCTCACTCCAAAGGCTCTGTACTATGCAGAGTCAGTGGAAGAGGAGGATCTGTACCTACAGGGTCAAACAGCCTTTTTACACAATGCAGAAGACTGTAACAAACATGCTTTACTGCATATACAGACTGATTTTACTGTTGTGGGTTTAGTAACACTTTAAGTGCAACCATTAATAGAAACTGGGTAGTCTTGTATACAAAACTAGTTTCCGGTAGCGAGGTCACGGGAATATACCATTTCAAGAGTAAAGTAAAAAAAAAATGGCCAGGGTTTAAGACTAAAGGAAGGGGGGTTGCAGGTTGGAGTGTATAAAATGCAGAGGAATACCGGTGACCAAGAGGTCAAAGTTAGTTTGAATTGCTCTTTCATGTCATTTTCCTGCACCAGCAAGTGTTTCCGGGTTCTCTATGGAATAGTTTAATTGGCAGTATGGTGGTTTTCCAATAGCTGGGTAAGCGACGTACAGTACTGCAGCGTGGGGACTACTGCTGTATAAACATAAAGCTTTATTTTTTGAGTATGGGTCAACCTTTAGGCCCCTTTGACACTGGGGCGTTATTCAAGCCACTGCAATCCCAATGTGCTGGTAAAGCACCGCTAAGACCTTAAAGTTTTAGGTTGTTTTTGCAGTGCCTCAGTGTGAAAGGGTAGAGCGTTTTTACAGCGCTTTCAATTCATTTTAATGGAGAGGGGCGTTTTTGGAGCATTTTTTTTCCAGCGCCCAAAAGCTGCTCCAAAGATGCTGCTTGCAGGACTCGGTGTGAAAGGGTCCATTGAGATGCATGGAGAGCCTTTTTATGAGTTTTAATAGTGCTATTTTTAACGCTAAAACGCTGTAAAAACGCTTCAGTGTGAAAGGGGTCTAACTGGACACATAACGCAACCATGATATCATGTTGGTAATTATAGAGGTATTATGGAGGCGATTATGGAGGTATTGGAAAATTCTTCCCAAACTTCAATTTTTCTTAAATGAGAGGTTTTGAGGCGAGTGTCTCGCACAGTATTTATGTGCAGTTTTCTGCAGCTAACAAAA